>NC_052167.1:4457202-4538221 GCF_902713615.1 Scyliorhinus canicula | reverse complement strand
TGTGTGGCTGGGATGAGTGTGTGTGGGGAGTGTAATGTGTGTGTGCGGCTGGGATGAGCGTGTGTGGGGAGTGTAATGTATGTGTGCGGCTGGGATGAGTGTGTGTGGGGAGTGTAATGTGTGTGTGCAGCTGGGATGAGCGTGTGTGGGGAGTGTAATGTGTATGTGCGGCTGGGATGAGTGTGTGTGGGGAGTGTAATGTGTGTGTGTGGCTGGGATGAGTGTGTGTGGGGAGTGTAATGTATGTGTGCGGCTGGGATGAGTGTGTGTGGGGAGTGTAATATGTGTGTGCGGCTGGGATGAGCTGTGTGTGGGGAGTGTAATGTGTGTGTGCGGCTGGGATGAGTGTGTGTGGGGAGTGTAATGTGTCTGTGCGGCTGGGATGAGTATGTGTGGGGAGTGTAATGTGTGTGTGTGGCTGGGTGAGTGTGTGTGGGGAGTGTAATGTGTGTGTGCGGCTGGGATGAGTGTGTGTGGGGAGTGTAATGTGTGTGTGTGGCTGGGATAAGTGTGTGTGGGGAATGTAATGTGTGTGTGCGGCTGGGATGAGTGTGTGTGGGGAGTGTAATGTGTGTGTGTGGCTGGGTGAGTGTGTGTGGGGAGTGTAATGTGTGTGTGCGGCTGGGATGAGTGTGTGTGGGGAGTGTAATGTGTGTGTGTGGCTGGGATAAGTGTGTGTGGGAGTGTAATGTGTGTGTGTGGCTGGGTGAGTGTGTGTGGGGAGTGTAATGTGTCTGTGCGGCTGGGATGAGTGTGTGTGGGGAGTGTAATGTGTATGTGCGGCTGCAGCTTGTCAGCCTCCCGAGTGTCAATCACGGTGTGGTGGTATGACTAGGAGATTTACGGTACTCAGAGTAGCGTTGCCATTGGTGCAGAGGACTCATTGCCCATTGGCTCAGGCAGGTCATGTGTCTCTCTGCCAATTGGCTGAGGCTAGTCATATGACTGTCCGCCGATTGGCCGAGAGGCTGGTAGCCCCTCCTCCGAGGCGGGGTATAAGAACCCATAGCAGTCGGCCTTTCTCTGTAAGTCGACTGCCGGGCACACATCTAGTTCATTAAAGCCTGATATTTGGAACTTCTTCACGACTCGAGTCCAATTGATGGTACATCACACGTACCCGGCGAATCTCGCACCGATTCTCATTGGAATCGATTGTGTTCCACGTGGCGCCGGTGCGAGTTCCTCAACGGTCGCCGAATCGGTCCAGGTGCAGCGCCAGATTTGCTGTCGTGGAACTCCACAGTCTCAGGAAAGGAGAATTGCCACCCTACATTTTTTAAACGCTGGCCAATTAAGTTGGTCTTTGATGATATTATGTTCAAGATGCCCGTGATTGTGACAGGAAGCGCTGGCAAAAAATGGAATCTGGAAAAACGAATGTCATTTTGCAGGCAGGTTGCACAGGGCGTGTTAGCTCGAGTCAGAACCGAAACACCCGCCAGTTTGTGGAGGTGATTGTAACTGCGCAAAAACCCACAGGCGGGTCAGGATCCCACCGAGGCAGGAAATCGGTTGATCTCAATGTTTTCACCCCACATTCTGTGTTTTAAACTGTCGCTCTGCACAGACATAATTTAATATTAATTACGGGCAAGGAGACTCTGCAAAGGATTAGGATGAATCCACATCCTCCATCACACTGACAGAATGATGAAGTTCCAAGTGTATGGATATTGTGTTGCACACGTGGCATTGTATTCTGGGAGTCACTGGAATCAGGCAGGCTGGTTGGCTGCAAACAGAGAGCGATATAGAATCACACAATGGATGGTGGGTTTTTGAGAACCAGTCCCTGCTTGACGTTGACTCAGTCAAAGTTGTTTTGTTTAACATGATGTGGAGATGCCGGCGTTGGACTGGGGTGAGCACAGTAAGAAGTCTTACAACATCAGGTTAAAGTCCAACAGGTTTGTTTCAAACACGAGCTTTCGGAGCACGGTGACACCTGAAGAAGGAGCCGTGCTCCGAAAGCTCGTGTTTGAAACAAACCTGTTGGACTTTAACCTGGTGTTGTAAGACTTCTTACTTGTTTAACATAGTTATCGATTTGGGGCGTGATTTAACTAAATCGGAACAAAGTCCCATAGCGAGCACGTTTAGCTGCGTGTTTCCCGGCGCTCGCAGCGCTGAGAAACGTATCGCTATTAAACAGCACTCGGGATGGATGGGGTAGCCACAGCGGCCGAGGCCCCATTTACTGCAACTGAGGAGATCCGCTCGCCGGAACAGTTCAGTGCAGGGAGGGATCGGGGCCCCCCCCCCCCCCACGTGAGACTTGTTGTCTCGCGCTAATATGCAGAATTGCCACAAAATGATCCTGCCCACAATGGGCAGGGTTTACATCGCAACGTCTCGCGGGATTGCGTTGGACGTCGTGAGGCGTTGTGAGCCGGGTCGATCCTGGGAGCGGGCGTCTCCCGACTTCTATTGGCCGGCTGTGCCACGGCGGTTCTCCACCACAGGGGATTTATTCAGCTGCTTCCTCTTTGCTTCCTCACTTGCTGAAATCCCCACCCACCCCCCCTACCCCCCCCCCCCCTCCCCACCTTACCTCCTCTTCCCACCCTCCCCTCTCATCCTTAAAGTAACTGGTGCCCATTGTCACCACCCCCCACCACGGCCCAGATGTGATCCCACCCCCCCACCACGGCCCAGATGTGATCCCACCCCCCCACCACGGCCCAGATGTGCTCCCACCCCCCCACCACGGCCCAGATGTGATCCCACCCCCCCCACCCCCACCACGGCCCAGATGTGATCCCACCCCCCCACCACGGCCCAGATGTGGCCCCACCCCCCACCACGGCCCAGATGTGCTCCCACCCCCCCCACCCCCCCACCACGGCCCAGATGTGCTCCCACCCCCCCCCACCACGGCCCAGATGTGGCCCCACCCCCCACCATGGCCCAGATGTGCTCCCACCCCCCCCCCCCCCACCACGGCCCAGATGTGCTCCCACCCCCCCACCACGGCCCAGATGTGATCCCACCCCCCCACCACGGCCCAGATGTGATCCCACCCCCCCACCACGGCCCAGATGTGGTCCCCGTGCCTTATCTTGGTGCCCAAGGAAACCAGAAAAACTGAGAGTTATACATTTTGGCTGAGCCGACTTGAAATCTTTATAAAATGTTGGATTCTCCCGTAGCCTCGACAGATGAGTGTTCAGCGAGGAGGCCAATTGTTCACTGTGTAGTTTTCTTATCATCTCCTATGTGATGTTGAGCCAGATCTTGATTTGCCAATCGAATAGTAAACAGTAAAGTTGCCACCGTCCCAGATGACCATCGGCTGCTTTCCCCTTTGAGGGGGGGGGGAGCTGACTAGTGGTGGTTGAACCCAAGGATTACCGCACCTCAGGCGAGGGGCAAGTTGAGAAGGCGGGGCTTTCATGGATGACCTCAGCCGGTCCGGGAATTGAACCGTTGTTTGCCGGCCTCGCTCCGCATCACCAACCAGCCGTCCAGCCAACTGAGCTAAACTGTGGGAGCTGGAAGGGGAGCTGGGGCACAGTCACCTGGTCCTGTCACACTCCTCCAACAGAGGCTTCTCCACTGGGGGCTGCCACCCTGGTACAGTGGGGTCCGACTCACAAACCCGGAGACACGACTTTCAGAACCCGTTTGTCTCTGAGGTTGGAGGCTTTTCTGACAGGTGGGTCACTTGTATTTAATGTGGCTAAAGAAATAAAACTGGGATGAACCAGATGAGGTACAGGGTGCCTCCATCCAAATCCCAGACTTCAGGTGCAGGCAAAGTACGCATTTTGTGTTCGCAGCAAAGAAAGTCAGGAGGAGGTAACGTAATATGGAGCAATACTGCCCTCTGTGGGCAAGGGACAGAATTATATAGACCAGAGCGCGATTGAAAAATATAAGGATTCAAATGGCAATTAAGTCTTAATTTTTCCTTATACTGTTCAGCTCTACTGTCATGTTTACATTATTGGAACATTGATCTCAAAACCAGGACTAGTAGCCAAGACTTTAAATTCAACCACGGCAGTTCAAAAAATTAATTGCGTTTTGAGAAAGCCCAGGAATTTAAAAAAAGTATCAGTTTTTAAACTAAAGATTAAGCTGTCGGATCGCTGTAAAAAATCCCAACCAGGTCAGTACACTTTAAGAGTACGTAATTGGCGGTAAAACACTTTGGGGACGTCCACAGGTTGTGAAAGGTTATATATAAATGCAAACCTTGCTATCTTAATTTCCTTTCGGAAAGTGCATGTGAAATGAAATGAAAATTGCTTATTGTCACAAGTAGGCTTCAAATGAAGTTACTGTGAAAAGCCCCTAGTCGCCACCTTCCGGCGCCTGTTCGGGGTGCATGTGTGTTCGTGATAGGAATGAGCCTATATTCTCTGGGATTTCATCGTAATTCAAAATAATTCTTCGAGGGTTTGACGAGGGTCAATGCCAAGAGGCTGTTTTTCCAGTGGGAGAGTCAGGGAATAGGGCTCCTTGTTGCAGGGTCTGTCTAGGCCATTTAGGACTGAGATGATGAGAAATGCCTTTGTTCAGAGGGTTGTGGATGTTCAAGACTAAGATTGTTGATTTTTGGACACCTTGGAGCAGCAAGGTAGCACAGTGGTTAGCACATTTGCTTCACAGCTCCAGGGTCCCAGGTTCGATTCCCGGCTTGGGTCACTGTCCGTGCAGAGTCTGCAAGTTCCCCCCGTGTCTGCGTGGGTCTCCTCCGGGTGCTCCGGTTTCTTCCCACAGTCCATAGATGTGTGGGTTAGGTGGATTGGCCGTGCTGAACTACCCTTAATGTCCAAAAAATGTTAAGTGGGGGTTACTGGGTTACGGGGATAGGGTAGATACGTGGGCTTCAGTGGGGTGCTCTTTATAGGGGCCGGTGTAGACTCGATGGGCCGAGTGGCCTCCTTCTGCACTGTAAATTCTATGATTCTTTGATCTCGGCAGAGCAGACTCGAGGAGCTATATGGCCTTCTCCTGCTCATATCTCCTATGTTCCTTCTAATGAAATCCGCTATCCTCGTCTGCTGCTCTGGCCAATGTGTTTCTAAGAGGCCATTCGCTTGCATCACCACAAAAAAGCAACAGGGCACACACGGCAACAGCGGCTTGAGGAGATGGCAGCCCAGCAACATCACCATTGTGCCAACTTTGCCAGCGGCACCCAGACCTCAACAGTAACTCAGGATGCGACCTCAGAACGCGGCCTAACCTGCGTGCCATCCGTGTCACAATAAAGGAGGGGATCTTTACATGTATGTGATAGGTTTTCTGACCATTCCTAGCGTGTTGCCAGCAGTCTGTGGCGAGCTTCCAGCAGATTCCAGCTTCAGCAGCCTTCCGCAAGCAGTGCTGATGAATAGAATTGGATCCATAATTACTGATTTCTCACACACTCCGAGACTGACACATGTTTGGCTTTTTAAAATGTCTTGTTGACACTCGACAAATGTGGTACTATTAACTGTTACACGCAATGTCAATTAAACCACTCTGCCTTTCTCCTGGTCAAATAGGAAAATTGATAAGTAATTACCTTGTTTCTGGCAGACGGGCACTACCTCTTGTCAGCTTTTATTTAAGCACCGACCAAAATTTATTACTTAATTCAATCAGGGAGCAGGCTCTGAATAACAGCCTGTTTGATGAAGGGCTCCCAGTTGCTGAGAGGCTCTGCTTTCTCTGTGTGTGTGTGTGATCTGCTAATGGGCCTAATTTATGCCAATTCGATCCCAGGCCTTTCCTCGGCGACTGGAATTGGAGACTTTGGAAGCCATCGACTTCATCAAAGTCAACCTTGTTTGTTTTACCTTTCACCCTGCCGCTATGCAGAAGCCAAACTCTCCAGCAGTAAAAGGGAGCTAACCATCTCGCCGCAGACAGCAATCATGTCTGTGAAAGGAGCTCTAAATCTGTTTAGGTGTAGAGAACGCAGCCAGGAGCCAGCTGTAAGGTAAAGGACACTCATCACAAATCAGATTTCAAAACGGAAATCTCCTCCTTAGAGCTGTGAAAACTAAACCTTTCTTTTTTGGTGGCAGCCAAGTTATTAAAAATAAATTTAGAGTGCCCAATTCAATTCTTTTCCAATTAAGGGACAATTTAGCGTGGCTAATCCACCTGCCCTGCACATAAGAACATAATAAGAACATAAGAACTAGGAGCAGGAGTAGGCCATCTGGCCCCTCGAGCCTGCTCCGCCATTCAATTAGATCATGGCTGATCTTTTGTGGACTCAGCTCCACTTTCCGGCCCGAACACCATGACCCTTAATCCCTTTATTCTTTACCTTAAAAACATGTAATGAAGGAGCCTCAACTGCTTCACTGGGCAAGGAATTCCATAGATTCACAACCCTTTGGGTGAAGAAGTTCCTCCTAAACTCAGTCCTAAATCTACTTCCCCTTATTTTGAGGCTATGTCCCCTAGTTCTGCTGTCACCCACCAGTGGAAACAACCTGCCCGCATCTATCCTATCTATTCCCTTCATAATTTTAAATGTTTCTATAAGATCCCCCCTCATCCTTCTAAATTCCAACGAGTACAGTCCCAGTCTACTCAACCTCTCCTCATCTTTAGGTTGTGGGGGCGAAACCCACGCAGAAACGGGGAGAATGTGCAAACTCCACACGGACAGTGACCCAGAGCCGGGATTGAATCTGGGACCTCGGTGCCGTGAGGCAGCAGGGCTAACCCACTGTGCCACCCTGGAGGCAGCCACGTTATGCTTTGTCAACGTCGAAGTAAATCTTTACTGCATTTGGGCTTAAATAAAGAAAAATGACTCATGGTGGGGTGGCCCTACCCATTCCAAAGCACAGCCTCATTACATAACATTCCCCGGGCAGCACGGTGGCACAGTGGTTAGCCCTGCTGCCTCATGGCGCTGAGGTCCCAGGTTCGATCCCGGCTCTGGGTCACTGTCCGTGCGGAGTTCGCACATTCTCCCCGTGTCTGCGTGGGTTTCGTCCCCACAACCCAAAAGATGTGCAGGGTAGGTGGATTGGTGATTAACCTTTTCAGTCTTGGACACCTCCCCCCCACGAAAACTACAGTTGTGACTCAGAGTTGTTTAGATTATTAATCTTCAATTCCCAAAGACTCCACAACAATCTTTACTGAACAGCAACGTTCTTGGGCATTAACTAAGGTTTGCTGAGCCGAACAAACCATTTTTTGAGTATTGCTGAAAAAAAGGGGCAGGCTGCCGAAGCTTTTCACCTTGCACTCATCAGGACAGATGCAAGAATGATAAATTTCAAAGGGAGCAACAATTTATACTGCACGAGAAAAGGCACTGTTCGGTTGGCAGGTCAACTCTGGTTGGTCAAGGTGTTGCCATGGAGAATGCACAAGAGAAGCAATGTTCCACATGCTTCTGTTTAATTCAAAAAAGCCGCAATGCCTGGACATATTCCTTTTGCCTGCAGAGGATAGGTACCTCGATCAATTAAAGTTGACTTGCTGACTAACCAACACAACATAACACCATAAGACGGAGGCCATGTGGCCCATCGAGTCTTCTCCACCATTTAATGAGACCGTGACTGATCTGATGATAATCAACTTCACTTTCACGCCATATCCCCAGAACCGTGGGTGGCACAGTAGCACAGTGGTCAGCACTGTTCCTTCACAGCTCCAGGGTCCAAGGTTCGATTCCCAGCTTGCGTCACTGTCTATGTGGAGTCTGCACGTTCTCCCCGTGTCTGCGTGGATTTCCTCCGGGTGCTCCGGTTTTTTTTCTCACAAGTCCCGAAAGATGTGCAGTTAGGTAATTCGGACATTTTGAATTCTCCCTCTGTGTATCTGAACAGGTGCCACGGTGTGGCCACTGGGGGTTTTCACAGTAACTTCATTGCAGTGTTAATGTAAGCCTACTTGTGACAATAAAGATTATTCTGTTCTAACCCTCAATTCCCTCACTGATTAAAAATCTGTCTGTCTCAACCTTGAACATATTTAATGACCCAGCCTCAACAGCTCTCTGCAGTAAAGCATTACTACCCTCTGAGAGAAGAAATTCCTCCTCATCCCTGTCTTAAACAGGCGACGCTCTTACTCTGAGATTATGCCCTCTGACCCTTCGACTCTCCCCCAAGGGGAAACGAACCTCTCAGCATCTACCCTGTCAAGCCCCCTGAGAATCCGATATGTCTCAATCAGGTCACCTGTCATTCTTCTGAACTCCGAATGAGCACAGCCCCTTTCCTCACGCAGTGTAAATTGTTCCCTTTGAAATTTGGTATTCTTGCATGTGTTCTGTTCAGTGCACGACAATAACAATTGGGCAGCTTGCCCCCTTATCTGAGCAATACTCAGGTTCGGTGCTGTCAACCCTGTTTTTTTTTACCCCATCTCCCCTCACAAGGGTCACTTTAAACCAAAGAAAGAAAACGGGAATGAGCTTCAAGGAACATTCACATCTGCTGGTCTCCACTTCCCCTTTCGTTTTGACTGTCGATTTCATGGCCGGTGTCTCATGGAGTGCGACGTTATGAATGTTTCCTCCCTCACTATAAATAGCGGATCTGAACAAACTATTTCCAAAGGGCAACTGAATTCTCTTTTCAAATGAAGACAGAATTTTTCAGTCAAAGTTCTGCCAACAGTGGAGATTTAAAGACACAAAGGATTGGGTTTTGTCAATATTGCATTGATTTTGTCGAGATTCCTTCCTGCTTCTTCATAGCCTCTTCAGGCAGGAATTCATTGGGACAGTAACATCAGCCCTGAACAACAACAACTTACATTTACATAGTACCCTTCACACAGTAACAGATTACAGGAGAAATTGTCAATTAAAATTTGAGACGTTTGCAAAGCCAATTTAAAAAATAAAATAAAATTTTAGAGTACCCAATTAATTTTTGCCAATTAAGGGGCAATTTACCTACCCTGCACATCTTTGGGTTGTGGGGGTGAAACCCACGCAGACACGGGGAGAATGTGCAAACTCCACACGGACAGTGACCCGGGGCCAGGATCGAACCTGGGACCCTGGTGCCGTGAGGCAGCGGTGCTAACCACTGCGCCGCTGTGCCGCCTTGCAAAGCCAATTCTGACCTTTTGTCCAACCCTGATTTCTATCGTTCCATCAGTGGGGGCCGTGCGTTCAGCTGTCTGGGCCGGAAGCTTTGGTATTCCCTCCCTAAACCCCTCTGCCTCTGTAAGCTCCATCCTTTAGAATTCTCCATTAAACCAAACTCCTTAACCTAGTCCCCTGCTCTCATATCTCCTTAAGTGGCTCGGTCAGAGCCTACTTGATAATTCTCCTGTGAAGTGCTTTCGGACATATCACTACGTTAAAGGCCTTATATAAATGCAAACTGTTGTTGACGAGGTTCTAGTCAGGTGATTATTGGGGTACATGAAGGGGTGTGGAATGATGGATGGTTAGCAAACTGTATTGTAATAAGGAAGGCTGAAACCAAAGGGGAAGGATTAAGGGTGGATCCTCACGTCTTTCGGGGTGGCTAATGGTGTCCGCAAGAGTTCAGTGCAGGGGTTTTAAATAAAAAATTATAATTAAGTTACGGGATGTGGGCGGCGCTGGTTAGGCCAGCATTTATTACCCACCCCTATGTTGCCCTTCAGAAGATGACGGTGAGCTGCCTTCTTGAACCGCTGCAGTCCCTGAGGTGTAGGTACACCCACCGTGCTATTAGGGAGGGAGTTTCAGGATTTTACCCCAGTGACAGTGAAGGTACAGGGATATATTTCTCAGTCCGTGTGGTGAGTGACTTGGAGGGGAACCTCCAGGTGGTGGGGTCCCCAGGAATCTGCTACTCTTGTCCTTCTAGATGGTTCTAGTTCACTGTGTATCAGTGATTTGCATATCGATTGAGAGCAAGTGGGGCCTACATCACAGACCGACTCATAGAATGGTTACATTGAAGATGAAAATGTCACCACAGTCCCAGAGGACCACAGGCTGCTCTCCGCTTTGAGAGCCGACTGGTGGTGATTTAACCTGAGGGTCACCACACCTCGGGCGAGGGGCCAGGTTGAGAAGTCATGAATTCTTCATGAATAATCACAGCCGGTAGGGGAATTGAACCCACGCTGCTGGCCTCGCCCTGCATCACGGACCAGCTGTCCAGCCAACTGAGCTAAACCGGCCCCCAATACATAGCAGAATGAGGCCATTCGGCCAATCATGCTGAAACCCACGCACACACGGGGAGGACGTGCAGACTCCGCACAGACAGTGACCCAGCCGGGAATCGAACCTGGGACCCTGGAGCTGTGAAGCATTGATGCTAACCACCATGCTACCCTGCTGCCCTCTCAGGCAGTGCATTCCAGATCCAAGCTAAAATCCATCACCTTCTGCAAGGCTCCTGGATTTACATTACTATGAACACAGTAAGAAGTCTTACAACACCAGGTTCAAGTCCAACATGTCTGTTTCAAACACTAGTTTTCGGAGCACTGCTCCTTCCTCAGGAGACATGGAGGGTCAGGAATTAAGGAAGTTGTGGCGAACCTTTGCAAATCAGTGGACGTCTGAGTAACGTCTGAGGCAGGAGCAGTGCTCCGAAAGCTAGTGTTTGAAACAAACCTGTTGGACTTGAACCTGGTGCTGTCAGACTTCTTACTGTGCTCACCCCAGTCCAACGCCGGCATCTCCACATCATTAACATGAAGTGGCCCCATTTCAATTTATACAAAAGTTCCCATGGTGGGGGTACGGCGAGAGGCTGGGGGGTAGACCTAGGTACGGTGCTCCTTCAGAGGGCCGCTGCAGACCCGATGGGCCAAATGGCCTCCGTTTGCCCTGTCGGAATTCTATGGTTTTCCTTGTGTCACCTTCGGGTTCTTTTTAGCCAATTGCCTTAAATTGGTATCCTTGGAGTCTTGACCCCTCCACCAATGGGAACTGCTCCTCCCCGTCTACTCTGCCCAGGCCCCTCGTGAGTTTGAACACCTCGATCGAGTCTCCCCACAAACCACTCTGAGGAGAACAATCCCACGTAACTGAAGCCTCTTATCTGTGCAATGATTCCTACTGAGCTTCCCTGCACCCTCTCTAACATCTTCACATCCTCCTGACAACGTGCTGCCCTAAATTAGAGAGAATGGTCCGTTTGAGGGTGAGCCACTGATTTGCAACGGTTCACCACAACTTCCTTAATTCCCGACCCTTCATATCTCGATTTATGAAGCCCTGATGTCTCATTAGTCACTTTCGCAACCTGCCCTGCAACCTGCGATGATTTGTGCACATACAGCCCCCACCCCTGCTCCCATACCCTGTAGAGAATTGCACCGTTTATTTCGTATCATCTCACAGGACAGACAATTCATTAGTTTTGGAAGGCAGCTGAAAAGCGACATTGATAAAATGGACGAGGAAGTTCCCAGCTGGAATTTGATATCAGTAAGTGCGAGATAATGCCACACAGATCATCAGTAATTAAATTCTGAACAGATGCATTTTGAGTGCTGCGGAAGGGCAAGAAGGGTTTGAAGTGGGCAGGTTCACAGGAAATTAAAGGCCGCCTTAATAAAGCTGCGAAAATGTGGAATTCCATTGTTATTTTTTTAAATCACAGGGATATGCAATCTTAAAACCAGCAGGTCGCGATGATTGGATAAAATGTAATGAACCTTTGGGTTATTTTCTCTGTCAGGTGAGTCAGTCACGAGAGGTCAGGGATGTGAAATAATTGACAAAGTTGCGAATAAGGAAATGAGGATTCTCTTCCCTGTTCTGACAGTCAAGCCAGCCTGAGCGTTTAGAACAGAGATCAGGAACCTCAACTCCAGACAGGCTTCAGAGATTTTGTACATGCACATGGGCAGTTTGGCATTTTTACGTTCTGTGGACCCAGCCTGACTGTGGGTAAGGAAAAACGGTGCGAAAAACAGGATCAGGAGAACTTGAGGTGTAGTGTCCCGGGCAGGAGGCAGGGAGAGATCCCAAAGGGAAGAGGGAACATTGTAAGAGTCCTTCCTCTTTAGTTCCCTTTAGTTCTCCTGAGGAAGGAGCTGTGCTCCGAAAGCTAGTGATTTGAAACAAACCTGTTGGACTTTAACCTGGTGTTCTAAGACTTCTTACTGTGCTCAGCCCAGTCCAACGCCGGCATCTCCACATCATTTAGTTCCTTTGTTCGTCCATGGGCCCATAATTAGAATGCGCCTTTTCAGCAGAAGTCTCTAGGTTGAAGAAGCGTGCTGGTCCAGGACACTGTGTCGACAGGTTTTGCTTTTGGAGAGGAGAAGACAGACTCCTCGGCACTGAGTGGATCTGAGGAACCAGGTTTGGAGGGAGTCGGATCGATTGGTGGGTTGGCAGCCGGTAGGTTGGCCAGGGATGGTGTTCTGCCTGACAGCGGTCAGTGATTGGCTCCTGGGTGAACCTTCAAAAGACAATTGGGCGTGCTCTTGGAGAGCACTGACTTGCAAGGTTATGGAGGAGAGGCTGGGAATGAATTGGAAAGTTTATTTAAGTGAGCTTGCACGGGCATGGTGGTAGGAATGGCCTCCTCCAGTGCTGTCAAATTCTATGATTCTTTAACCCTAATATTTATCGGGAGACAGGGAGGGGGGGAAGAGAGTGGCTTGTGTGTTGACCGGGATTTTGTACACCAGCCGTAATGTTGCCTGATGTGGCTCAGTGTCAGATTTATCTGTCAGTTCTCCTGTGAAGCATTTTGGGACTTTTCATAATGAATGGTGGAGCAGGCTCGAAAGGCCTCCTTCTATATATGTTTCTATGTAATATAGAAAAAGATGAAACGTCACAGGATGTTCGGCTTGCAGCTTCCTAAGAGTGAGCAAAATGCTTGGGAGGGTTCTGATAGGCCCCTCAGGAACTGTCTTTAAAAAACAGAAATAAAAGCAACTGAGAATATAATTACATTGCAACACGTGAAAAAACGTTCCCACGTCCCTTCCTCTTGGATTCCTTTCATCTCTTATCCTCTCATTGCCCCACTCTCCTCCTTTCCCCTCTTCTGCTCCTTTCTCTCCTTCCGCCTTCCTTCTCCCCTTTCTCCCCTCTTCTTCTTCCCGTTTCCCGCTGCCCTTCTTCCTGCCCCACTTCCTCATCCCCCTACTCTTTATTTGGCCTGTTTAAATATTTCCCCTGCTTTGAAAATGGAAGCTGATTTTTGCCGCCAGTGCGCAGTGAAAGCCACTTGAGGACTTTGAGGGGGTCACAGTGCTGTTGATGTACGGTCCTTGTTGCAATGCTGCTGGTGGGTACAGACTCTGCAGAAGGGGCTGAGTTCCACAGTCGATGTTTCCCAGCACAGAGTTTCCCAGCAAGGCCTGAGACTCTGGGCACAGAGGCTAGGTTGACAAATTTGCAACCTGCACAATTTTCCACCCGGTGTTTGATGCCTGTATGCCTTTGTGTCTATTATATAGAAACCCATGCTTTCAGTGGAGCTGCAAGTAGGTAAGTGAAGGCCATTCGGCCCTTTCGGCATGTTCCCTCCCTTGGATGGTGTGCAGTTCATGATATTAACAGTTAATGAGACAATTAAATACGGACAGAACGTCCAAAGAGCCCCGGAGGTGACCTTCCTCCAGCTACGTTGCTATATCAGCTTGGACCAGTCAGGTTGTGGGTTTCCATGCCAACCATCCCGCCTTGTCTGTGACAACCTCGTAGCTTACAACGCTGAGGCACTGTGAGGGTCCAGAGATCTTCAATTCTTAAATCTGTCTGGCATTTTCTTTGATTTGATCTGATTTATTATTGTCACATGTATTAGTATACAGTGAAAAGTATTGTTTCTTGCATGCTGTACAAACAATGCATACCGTACATAGGGAAGGAAGGAGAGACTGCAGAATATAATGCTACAGTTAAAGCAAGGTGTAGAGAAAAGATCAACTTAATACGAGGTAGGTCCATTCAAAAGTCTGATGGCAGCAGGGAAGAAGCTGTTCTTGAGTCGGTTGGTACGTGACCTCAAACTTTGGTATCTTTTCCTGACGAAAGAAGGTGGAAGAGAGTATGTCCGGGGTCCATAATTATGCTGGCTGTCTTTCCGAGGCAGCGGGAATTGTAGACAGAGTCAATGGATGGGAGGCTGGTTTGCGTGATGGATTGGGCTACATTCACGACTTGTTGGAGCTTCTTGTGGTCTTGGGCAGAGCAGGATCCATACCAAGAATACTTTCTGTGGTGCATCTGTAGAAGTTGGTGAGAGTCGTAGGTGACATGCCAAATTTCCTTAGTCTTCTGAGAAAGTAGTCATTGGTGAGCTTTCTTAACTAGTGTCGGCATGGGGGGGACCAGGACAGGTTGTTGGTGATCTTGAAGCTCTCGACCCTTTCTACTTCATTCCCATTGATGCAGGCAGGGGCATGTTCTCCACTACGCTTCCTGACGTCGATAACAATCATCTTCGTTTTGTTGACATTGAGGGAGAGATTATTGTCGTCGGACCAGTTCATCAGGTTCTCTATCTCATTCCTGTATTCTGTCTCATCATTGTTTGAAATCCGACCCGCTGCTGTGGTGTCATCAGCAAATTTGAAAATCGAGTTGGAGGGGAATTTGGCCACACAGTCATAGGTGTATAAGGAGTATAGTAGGGGGCTGAGGACACAGCCTTGTGGGGCACCGCTGTTGAGGATGATCGTGGAGGAGGTGTTGCTGCCTATCCTTACTGATTGTGGCCTGTGGGTTAGAAAGTTCAGGATCCAGTCGCAGAGGGAGGAGCCGAGGCCTAGGCCACGGAGTTTGGAGAGGAGTTTCATAGGAATGATGGTGTTGGTGGCTGAGCTGTAGTTGATAAATAGGAGTCTGACATAGGTGTCTATGTTATCTAGGTGTTCCAGGGTAAGTGCAGGGCCATGGAGATGGCATCTGCTGTAGACCTGTTGCAGCGGTAGGCAAACTGTAATGGATCAAGGCAATCCGGGAGGCTGCAGTTGATTCGTGCCATGACTAACCCAGCGAAGCACTTCTAGATGATGGATGTCAGAGCCACTGGACGATAGTTATTAAGGCACACTGCTTGGCTCATTTTGGTACAGGGATGATGGTCGTCTTCTTGAAGCAGATAGGGACCTCAGATTGTTGTAAAGAGAGGTTGATGATGTCTGCGAATACCCCTGCCAGCTGATCCGCGCAAGACCTGAGTGTTCGTCCGGGTACCCCATCCGGGCCAGTGGCTTTCCGAGGGTTGACCTTCGAGAAAGGCTGCTCTGACCTCTGCAATGGTGATCTCAGTTCATCCGTGGCTTCTGGGGTGGAGGGCTCACTCTCGCTGACCTCTTGCTCAAAGCGGGCATAGACTGCGTTGAGCTCATCAGGGAGGGGTGCGTTGGAGACGATAATTTTACATGCCTTCATCTTGTAGCCCGTTGTGTCTTGCAAACCTTGCCAAAGGCGGCGGGGGTCCGTGTGGCTAGCCTGGGACTCAAGCTTGGTCCGGTACTGACTTTTGGCATCTTTGATGGATTTCTTTAGATCATATCTGGCTTTCTTGTATAGGTCAGGGTCGCCTGACTTGAACTCCTCAGACCTGGACTTCAGCAAACAGTGGATATCCCTGTTCATCATAGGGGAGCACGGTAGCATGGTGGTTAGCATCAATGCTTCACAGCTCCAGGGTCCTAGGTTCGATTCCCGGCTGGGTCACTGTCTGTGTGGAGTCTGCACATCCTCCCCGTGTGTGCGTGGGTTTCCTCCGGGTGCTCCGGTTTCCTCCCACAGTCCAAAGATGTGCGGGTTAGGTGGATTGGCCATGCTAAATTGCTCGTAGTGTCCCAAAAAGTAAGGTTAAGGGGGGGTTGTTGGGTTACGGGTATAGGGTGGATACGTGGGTTTGAGTAGGGTGATCATTGCTCGGCACAACGTCGAGGGCCGAAGGGCCTGTTCTGTGCTGTACTGTTCTATGTTCTATCCAGGGTTTCCGGTTGGGAAACACACGGATTTGCTTCCTTGGCACACAGTCTTCTACGCACTTACTAATGAAGTCAGTTACTGTACTCAGGCTGGTCGCAGAGTTTTTAAATACCGACCAGCCCTCTGACTCTAAGCAGTCCCGTAGGAGATCATCTGATTCCTCAGACCAACAATGCACAACTTTCTTTGACGGGTTCTCCCGCTTCAGTTTTTGCTGATAAGCCGGGAGCAGGAGCACAGCCCTTGTGGTCAGATTTGCCAAAGTGTGGGCGGGCGATAGAGCGGGAGGCATGTTTGATATTTGTGTAGCAGTGGCCCAGGATGTTTGGGCCTCTGGTGGAACAGATGACGTGTTGGTGGTAACTTGGCAGTACGCTATTGAGCTTGGCCTGATTGGTCCCCAGCTACAATGAACAAGGCCTCGGGATGTTTCGTTTCAAGGCTATTGTGGTGGTGAATATTTCGTCCAGTGCGATTTTCACGTTCGCATGGGGAGGGATGTAAACTGCCGTCAGGATAACGGAGCTGAACTCCCGCGGAAGGTAGTAGGGGTGGCATTTTACCGTCAGGTATTCTAGGTCCGGGGAGCAGAAACTCACCAGTGTTGCTACATCTAGGCACCAGGAGGTGTTGATTAGGAGGCAGACCCCACCTCCCCTGGCCTTGCCTGAGGCTGCCGTACGGTCCATTCGGTGGATTGAGAAGCCCTCTGGTTGTAGGGCACAGTCCGGTGAAGCAGGAGTGAGCCATGTCTCTGTGAAACAGAGCACACAAGCAATCCCTTAGTTCTCTTTAAAAAGTGAGTCTGGCTTTAAGTTCGTATAGCTTGTTTTCTAGAGATTGGACATTAGTTAGGAGTAAGCTAGGCAGAGGGGCTTTGGGGCCGCGTTGTTTCACTCTCACCTGCTGGCCTGCACGTTTTCCACGCTTCCTGGAGTGACGGCTTCTTTTCCAGCCTGGGAGATGGTGAGAGGATGCAGTTCCAAGGAAATAGTTGTGTCCAATGAGATTATTCACTCTGGTCAGTGTGTGGATGGAGGATTTGTTGCCTTGCTTGCGGTTCCTGCGTCGGTAGGTGGGTCTGCGCGGTCGAGCGTTCCGGGTCGCTGTCGGGCTGCGGTTTGTCTTCACAGGTTGGTGGATGTCCAGGACATGGTGAGGGCCGGTAAGTGGATGACGTCTCTGGGATCGCCGGTGCGGATGAGGCAATGGCCGTGTCCGTGTGTTGGGGGCCGCAGAGTCCTTTCCAGATCTCGGTCTTCCTTCAGAGGATGGAGGATCTCTAGACCAAGCAAATTTAAAAGAGCAGTATTAGTGATTGTTAGGCTGTGAGAGTTGATTTTGAGGCATGTGGGGCGACTGTAGAGGGGGCGGGGGAGTGGAAGGAGTCTCGGGATGTGCAGGAGGTCGCAGCTCTCCAAGTCAGTGGGGTTGGGAGCTGGGGGGGTGGAGGTGGGCTGCAGCTTCTGTGACGCTGGTCTGGTCGCTGAAGAGCAGCAGAGTGGAGATCCCGCCTTCTGGGAGCCTGTAGTGTGAAGGCCCTGGCTTCTAGGGTGTTTTCCTGGTCTCTGGCAGCTGCTGTAGGGGAATCCCCAGGCCAGGGACTGCAGCTCCGGCAGCTGCTCTCACGTGGTCGGCTGGTCCGGGTAGATTTCAGGTTGTCAGTTTCAGGCATCTCCAGGGTCCTAAAGATTGCTAAATCTGTAAGCAATTGAATAAGAACATTGTTGGAGACTTTAAAAGAGTTAGAATGAAGTTTTAGAAGCATAAAAGATAGATTGGATTACGACCCTGAGCGGTGTATCTGCATGGGTTTCGCCTCTGGCCAAAATCACCCCTTTGTTTCAAATTTGGAGTATCCAGTTCATTCTTTCCAATTAAGGGACAGTTTAGCGTGGCCAATCCACCTACCCTGCGCATCTTTGTGTTTGTGGGGGTGAAACCCACGCAAACACGGGGAGAATGTGCAAATTCCACACAGACAGTGACCCAGAGGCGGGATCGAACCCGGCTCCTCAGCGCTGTGAGGCTGCAGTGCTAACCACTGCGCCACCGTGCTGCCCGAAATCGCCCCTTTTACACCGATAACACCACATTGTCAAATTCTCTACCGTTAACACTCTTGGAGGTGGAATTGGATCCAGAGATTTATAGCAGCAACCAGCATACACTGATACCAGGAATTTGCGATGTAAAGTGTGTGTGTGAGTGTGTAATCTTTGTTCTCATTATTCAGTTGCTGCTTTTCCAGTGCATCAATTGAGCAACATTGTGGTGAAGGTTTGTGCTGAATGCTGCTCGCGTGCTGAATGACTCCCCAGTCATGGTCACACGGAGAGCGGGAAGTGCAGTGAGGTGTGATAATCAGGCAGAGGGGCAAGAGAAATGACACGTGATTCAATTAGTGTCAGGTGGTTACATCCGTGGCTTAATTACAGCGAAGCCTGAGTTAGTATCGAAGCAAACTCCTAGTGTTGGCTCAGGGTATTGTGAGCAGAGCATGATGTCAGCATTAAAACAATTCTCACTGCAGCCTCGCCTGCCGTTCCAAAAGAAATCTCTGCTCAAATCAACACACACCGCATTGTCGCGGCTGCCAGTCATTTTTAGCCTCTTGTGTTTGAAGGTTCTGGATGCCAATCAATGTAAATGAGGTGGGTGTGTACACCAAAGATGTTAATGTTTGGGGACGATGCTTCTTCAGTAGTTGCTACAATATACGTTCACCCTTACCTCCCCGAAACGATTAGAAAAATGGATACATATCAATGGAGTGCAGCCGAAATCCAGGTCATCCAGCCACCTCTAGACTCTCCCAGGCCTGAAGAGCGGCACGGTAGCGCAGTGGTTAGCACAGTTGTTTCACAGCTCCAGGGTCCCGGGTTCGATACCCAGCTTGGGTCACTGTCTGTGCGGAGTCTGCACGTTCTCCTCGTGTCTGTGTTGGTTTCCTCCGGGTGCTCCGGTTTCCTCCCACAGTCCAAAGATGTGCAGGTTAGGTGGATCGGCCATGATCAATTGTCCCTTTAGTGTCCAAAATGGTTGGGTGGGGTTACTGGGCTATGAGGATAGGGTGGAGGTGTGCGCTTGGGTAGAGTGCTCTTTCCAGGGACCGGTGCAGACTCAATGGGATGAATGGCCTCCTTCTTTACTGTAGGGATTTTATGATTCTACAGCACCAGGGTCCTGGGTTCGATTCCCAGCTTGGGTCACTGTCTGTGCGGAGTCTGCACGTTCCCCCCAGGTCTGCGTGGATTTCCTCCGGGTGCTCCGGTTTCCTCCCACAAGTCCCGAAAGACGTGCTTGTTAGGTGAATTGGACATTCTGAATTCTCCCTCCGTGTACCCGATCAGGCGCCTGGACATGTGGTGACTAGGGAATTTTCACAGTAACTTCATTGCAATGTTAATGTCAGCCTACTTGTGACACTAATAAAGATTATTATTAAGATGCAGTAGTGATCCACTTCTGTATGTAATATTTCCCGTTGGGTAGATAACAACTGCAGCGTTTATTTACACATGAATACATTACAGAGGTTGGCAGCCTTGTGACAGGCAGTCAGCTCCCAGGATCGAACAAACATCGCGACTGCTGGGGTGAGCCCCCACCCTGGTCCCTGATTAGTTACCAGGGTCACATGACCCGCTCGGGAGACCGCCCCATGACCGCACAGTGCCAATTTAGTGCATCTCCTATTTGCCATCTCTAAATCCGGGGCTGGCTTAGCACACTGGGCTAAATCGCTGGCTTTGAAAGCAGACCAAGGCAGGCCAGCAGCACGGTTCAATTCCTGTACCATCCTCCCCGAACAGGCGCCGGAATGTAGCAACAAGTAACTTCATTGAAGCCTACTCGTGACTATAAGCGATTTTCATTTCATTTCATTTCGGATGAGGAGGCTATTCAGCCACTTGAGTCTGTCCTGCCATTCAACTCAATGATGCTTGATCAGCATCTCCTCCCTAACCACCCCCCCCCATATCCTACTTTAATACCCTGACCTAACAAAAATCTGTCGATCTCAGTTTTGACATTTCACCCACGCTCCAACATGCCCCCTTATTAGATAATGGTGGAAGTTAATGATTTGCGGTTAGGGTTGGGCAGCCAACGTCGGCCCAGCCAACGATGCCAACATCCTGTGAAAGAATTAAAGAAAGGGCTACTTGTTAAGATTTGCGGCGATGTAGTTCATTGATTCAAGCTGGTCTTGATGTGAGCAAGTTCGAGTTGGCAGGTGGGGACGTGTTTTGCGATATTTCTGCCAGATGCGATGGGATTCTTTCCAAGTGCAAATGTTAACAGAAAGGTTGGCATTTAAATAAAACCTTTTGCATCCTCAGGATTCTCCCAAAATGCTTTCCAGCCAATGAATCTCTTCTGAAGTATAGTCACTCAACCCTCAGTAACCAATTTGCGCACAGCAAGTTCCCAACACAATGTGGTCATGGCTAGATAAACTGCTTTGCGATGTTAGCTGAGGGATAAGTTTGCCCAGGACACCCTTACTCGTCTTTGAAATAGTGACACGGGGGCGGTATTCTCTGTTTCTGAGGCTAACTGTTGATGCCAACTCAGAATCCGTAAACTTTCATTACAGAAAAACTGGCGCCACACCTGGACCGATTCTGCTACCGCTGAGGAGCTAGCACCGGTGCGGTATCAATTCCAATGGAAAACGGTGCGGGATTCGCCGGGTCCGAGATTGACACTCGGGAGGCTGACAAGCTACAGCCAGGCATACTCATTACACTCCACACAAACACACACTCATCCCAGCCAACAAGGTGGCACTGGTTGTGCTGGAGCGCGTCCATCCTACTGATGGGTCAGCTGGGGCCAGAGGGCACCCAGAGGGGTGCCCTAGGGGGACACCTATACGACCCGTTGCACTAAGATCAAAGTGGGCTGTTAGAGGTGTGCGCAGCTGCATGGCTGCCTTGTCGGCTGCGGCAATGGTGTTCCATGCCCGTCCACATTGACCCTACCGCCCAACTCCTGGCCGCCCCCCATTACTACCCCTCCCGGCCAGCGGCACAACTGTCAGCAAACAATGGCAATGTTGGACACTTTCCATACCCCCTCTTTCTCCCTCAGCAGCCAACACGCCGCTTTCATGATTTTTGAAAGCACGTGAACGCCCGGCGTTGCCGGGAATCAGAGGCGGAGAATTGCAGAGACCCCGGAGAATAGGGGGCGGGATGCTCCCAATGGGAGTGTTTTACTCCGGCATCAGCGCACGTTCCGGGACCCCATTCTGCGGCCCACAGGGGGCTAGGACGGCGCTGGAGCGGCCTCCGCTGCCCAAGCTGCCGATCCCGGCCTGAATCCGGCGCCGCGGGGTCCACGCATGCGCAGTTGAGCCGGCGCCAACTAGCGCATGCGCAGTGGCCTTGTTCCCCACGCCGGCCCCGATGCCAAATGGCGCAGGGCTACAGGAGCCGGCATGGAGGATTTGAGGCCGCGGGGAAGAGAGGCCGGCCCGCTGATCGGTGGACCCCGATCGCGGGTCAGGCCACTACGGAGCCCCCCCCCCCCCCCCCGGGGGTCGGACCCACGGGGCACCCCTGGATCCTTCAACGCCGAGGTTCTGCCGGCTCTGAGGATGTTAGAACTGTGCCAGCTGGACTCGGCTTTTTGTTGACGGACGCTCGGCCCAGAGAATCGGCGTGCCGGCCCGGGCCAGAGAGTCGGCGCATAGCCCGACCGGCGCCATGCCGAGCAAGCCTGCGCCAATGGCGCCGATTCTCCGCATGATTGTGCGACCTATGAGTCACGGCTGACAGCGCTGTCTTTTCTAAGTAGCCATGATGGGGATGCTGGCGTTGGGCTGGGTTGAGCACAGTAAGAAGTCTTACAGCACCAGGTTAAAGTCCAACATGTTTGTTTCAAACACTAGCTCTCGGAGCACTGCTGATTCACCTGAGGAAGGAGCAGTGCTCCGAAAGCTAGTGTTTGAAACAAACATGTTGGACTTTAACCTGGTGTTGTAAGACTTCTTACTATTTTCTAAGTAGGGCAGTGGTATCATCTAAAGCAAATATTGTAAAAAAAAAAGGTATTGGTGATGTTCGAACAGATATCTGATGGTGCCGATCTCCTAGTGTTTATATGTGGAAGTGTTGCGGGGTAAGTAGACTTTGAGTTTCTGTCAGGGGTTGAGTTTCTCTCTGTGGTGAAATTTCTCTCATCGCCATTTCCTGTGGGTTTTTTTTTTGCTGTGTTGTCTCAGTATCTGTCACGAGGAATTGTTCTTGATTTTCTGATTTGTTGTTAAAATCTTTTCCAAATGTCATCAACATTAGGCATCAGACAAAGAACCTATTTCCACATCACAAGTGGGTTGGAGGTTCTTGGCTTCGTGCATTTTTGCTTTGGTTTGGTTTATTGTAAGGCCGCTATTTACAATTTAATTGAGCGGTTTGCATTTCTATCGTTAAGTGGAAGGGAGAGTTCGCTGAGTTTCACTAAGCTGCAATTGCCTCGAGAACAGGGGCAATGGCTATTTGTGGTGCTCGTCAACAGGACTCCTGATTGGTCGGTATTTACACTCACTGCAAAACCGATTTGCTTTTTGTAATCTCAGGACACCCCAACGTACTTTACAAACAATGAAACTCATCAGATAATGAAGCAGTCCATGTCCAGATGCTGCAAGACCTGGACATTATCTAGGCTTGGGGCTGACAAGTGGGAAGTTACATTCGCGCCACACAAGCACCAGGCAATGACCGTCTCCTACAAGAGAAGATCTCACCATTGCCCCTTGGCATTCAATGCCATTATCATCTCTGAGTCATAGAATTTACAATGCATAAGGAGGCCATTTGGCCCATTGAGTCTACACCGGCCCTTGGAAACAGCACCCTACTTAAACCCACACCTCCACTCTATCCACGTAACCCAGTAACCCCACCTAACCTTTTTTTGGACACTAAGGGCAATTTAGAATGGCCAATCCACCTAACCTGCATATCTTTGGACTGTGGGAGGAAACCGGAGCACCCGGCGGAAACCCAGGCACACACGGGGAGAACGTGCAGACTCCACACAGACAGTGACCCAAGCCGGGATTGAAACCTGGGACCCTGGAGCTGTGAAGCAACTGTGCTAACTATTGTGCTACTGTGCTGCCCTCTGACTATCAACATCCTGGGGGTTACCATTGATCAGAAACTGAATTGGACGAGCCAAATGAATACTGTGGCTACAAGAGCAGGTCAGAGGAATCCTGTGGTGTTTAACTCACCTCCTGACCCTCCAAAGCCTATCCACCATCTACAAGGCACAAGTCAGAAGTGTAATGGAATACTCCCCACTTGCCTGGATCCTGGATGAGAGAAGTTCCAACAACATAAGAAGCTCAATACCATCCCGGACAAAGCAGCCCCACTTGATTGCTCCCCCTTCCACAAACATTCAAACCCTCCACCACCAACAAACAGTGGCAGCCATGTGTACCATATACAAAATGCACTGCAGGTCCTTGTCAAGGTTCCTTAGGCAGCGCCTTCCAAACCCATGACCTCTACCATCTAGAAGGACAAAAACAGCAGATACTTGGGAACCCCACCACCGGAGTGTGGCGACTAAGGGATTTTCACAGTAGCGTCATTGCAGTGTTAATGTGAGCCTACTTGTAACAATAAAGAGTACTTTACTTTTAAATCTTTGCTGTTGACTATTCCCAATGATAATTCAAATAAATGTAAAGATTTACACAGCCTAGTCCCCCCTGCCTCCATTGAATTCTGTTGACTATAGGTCTGCCTTAATATATTTGTCAACGAGATTACGTACCTTTAAAGTGTAAAATGTTGAGGATGAAGAGTCAATCTGTTTTGACAATATTCTGTTTGATGCCTGAATATTGCTGATATTGGATTATTGACCTATACACTAGCGAGTACAGATTCATGTACTACCTCAAGTTTATACTGAAGGCGACAAGGATAGTCTTGTGCTCATGTATTATTGAAGATGTATTGAATGTTGTTGCATTATGGAAGTCCTGCAGATTTGTCGACTAGAAAGCAATGCTTCCAGTTGAATAATTCTCTGCCCTTAACAGCAGCAGTTATTAAATGCATGGGCATGAAGACTTTCCTGACAGTTCAATATCGAGAAATACCTCAATTTTACGGGTGGAAGAGTTGCTGTCAGCACCAAACTCCTCAATATCCTGTGTACTCACATGAAAGGTAGCCTCTGTTTCCCTCAGTTAGGGAAATGTATTTATTATATCATGTTAAAATGGGAAAAGGCTTGTGTGGAGCATGCTGACATACAGTAATTGGGCTGAATGGCCTGTTTTCTGCACTGTAAATTCGATGCAATTTAGATGTGAATTTAAATTGACTTCAGTTCACTGTAGTGAAGTTATTTTACCTTGAGGCTCGTCATTGGGCAGGATTTTTCATCCTTGCTAGCGGTGGGCGTCATCGTGGGAATGAAGGGTAAATTTATAAGAAGATGATTATGTTTTAAACTGTCTCTTTTAATTCAAGGTAAAAAGGGAGCATGTGACCTCCTACTAGTTCTGCCCAGCTTAAGCCAATGTGACCTGGTTACCATAGGGTCTGGAGCCGAAAGGTAAAGTGCTGTTGAAATGCTGGTGTCAATGTTCACACCATGACTGGCCTAGTTTGGAGCAAACTTTGGACAGAGAAAGGGAGCGACAGAGAGAGAAGGATCCTGAGAGAGAGTCGACAGAGGGGAAATGCTGTGGTCAGCAGAGGGGAAAGGGCTGTTTCTTGGTTAAGTACAAAACACAATCAGAATGGAAAGGCCATTCTTTGGACAGGATCTGGGGACATTTAAGGAATGCTGGAAGGTCTTTCTTGGTGTGGCCAGGGTAAGGAACCACCAGAGAGGGCAGTGCTGCCGGAGGTCAGTTCGGGATTTCTCAGAAGATTGATGGAAAGGCCCTTTGACGGTCTCTGGGAATTACGATTCAGTAAAAGCAAAGGGAAATTAGCCTGTTGAAAGACAGGAATAACTTCGGACAGGTTCCTTTCGAGATTGCAATCCTGCAGAGGCTGTTTAGCACAGGGCTAAATCGCTGGCTTTGAAAGCAGACCAAGGCAGGCCAGCAGCGTGGGTTCAATTCCCGTACCAGCCTCCCCAAACAGGTGCCGGAATGTGGCGACTAGGGGCTTTTCACAATAACTTCATTTGAAGCCTACTTGTGATGATAAGCGATTTTCATTTAATTTCAGAGAGTGTCTCGTAATGTATAAATCAGCGCGGGGTTTTCTAGTTGGTTAAAATGCTAATAAGCATTGACTTTTCTGTAGGTTAGTGCTCTCTAATGTTTAGCCGATCATGATCTCAGTTTGCTACAGCAAAGATGTTAAAATGTGAAATTCTGTCAAGTGGTCCTTTGAACCGGTCGTCACAGAATTGTTACAGTGCAGTCGGTCATCGACTGATTGAACCTGCACTGGTTTCCCAAATGAACAGTTCGCCTTGTGCCACTCTCCCACCTTTTCCCCATAACAGCACATTCTTCCTTTGCAGATGACATGCTCCTTCCCTTTTAAAAAATAAATTTAGAGTATCCAATTCATTGTTTCCAATTAAGGAGCAATTTTTAGCGTGGCCAATCCACCTAGCCTGCACATCTTTGGGTTGTGGGGGCGAAACCCACGCAAACACGGGGAGAATGTGCAAACTCCACACGGACAGTGACACAGAGCTGGGATCGAACCTGGGACCTTGGCGCCGTGAGGCAACCGTGCTAACCACTTGTGCCACCGTGCTGCCCCTCCTTACCTTTTGAATGCTTCGATTGAAGCTAGCTCCACCACATTCTCAGGCAGTGCATTCCAAAACTGGACACAATACTCCAGATATGGTCTCGCCAACACCCTATACAATTGCAACAACATCTCTCCACTTGTATACTCCAGTCATTTTGCAATAAACACGAACATTCCATTTGCCTTTGTTATTACATTTTGTGCCTCCATTTTGTGCCACCGACTTTCTGCGATTCATGAACAAAGACACCCAGATCCCTCTGCCCAGACCCATTTTGAATCTGATTTCAATTTGGATACTAATTTGCCTTTCCATTTTTTCGGCCGATATGGGTCACCTCACACTAATCCACATTAAACGTGGCCCATTCTCCTAGCCTATCTAAATATAAATGAACTCTTTATCCCTTCACTACCTGCTTTGCCACCTATTTTAGTATCATCCGCAAATTTTGCTATTTCCCAGCTTGCAGATCATTTTTTAAAATAAATTTAGAGTACCCAATTATTTTTTTCAATTACGGGGCAATTTATCGTGGCCAATTCACGTAGCCTGCACATCTTTGGGATGTGGGGGTGAAACTCACACAGACACAGGGAGAATGTACAAACTCCACACGGACAGTAACCCGGAGCCGGGATTCGAACCCTGGTCCTCAGCGCCATATTCCAGTGCTAACCACTGCACCACCGTGCTGCCCTGCAGATCATTTATATAGATTGTAAACAGGTGAGGTCCGAGGACTGACCGGTGCGGCACCCCACTAGGTACAGTTCACCATCCAGAGAAGGATCCATTGATCCTGATGCTCTGCCTTCTGTCAGTCAGTCAATCCTCAATCTAATCTACTACTCTAACCCCAATCCCCTGCGATCTCATCTTCTGGATCAGTCTTTTACACGAGAACTTGCCTACAGGACAGTCACCCGAGGCTGAGAATTGAACCGGGGACCCTGGCGCTGGGAGACAGCAGTGCTAACCATTGTGCCGCCTTGGAAAGCAAAGGTGATAATAGTGCTACAACAACAATAGCTTGCATTTTCATAGCACCGTAACAGAATAAATTACCACAGGAATGCTAATCAAACACAAATTTGACACCCAGCGAGATATTAAGACATTTGGTTTAATGGGTGGGGTTTAACGCTTGGCCTTAAAAGGAGAAAAGTGGGGCAGGGAGGTTTCGGGAAGAATTCAAGAGGTTAGGGCCCAGGCAGCTGAAGGCACAGTTTCCAATGGCGGAGGAAAGAAAACTGCGGAGACACACAAGGCCAAATTGGAGGAGCTCAGAGAGCTTGGCCGCGATCTAAAGGCAAAAAACTGGGTCCAGAGGTAAAGGTTACAGCGAAATAGCAGAGGGGGTGTGAAGCTGGGAAAATCTGGTATAGCGGAGAACGCTCAAAACAGAGCCACAGTGTATTTTGTCAATGAGCAGTGAGGGTGGACCACCTCCCACCTGCACGAATAATTTGTTGAATCAATCCATCAAATAAATGATCTAATTATCTTACTGCAGCTGCCAAGTGGTAGCAGGCACATTTGTTTACAGTGAGAACATGCAAATTGTGCTGTAGCAATGCAAAGCAGAACAAATGTGCATTAATTATTGTGTCAGTGCTCCCCATCCCCATGGAGCTTGCTGACTGTGGTTTGTGCTTTATACCCTGAATTCATGGTCTGGAGCTTGTGCAGTGTGGTGAGTTACGTCTGATAGTTTGTTTTAATTTAAAGTGCCCAATTCTTTTTTTCCCCAATTAAGGGACAATTCACCTAACTTGCACATCGTTTTGGGTTGTGGGGGTGAGACCCGTGCAGACACGGGGAGAATGTGCAAACTCCACACGGACAGTGACCCAGGGCCGGGATTGAACCCAGGTCCTTGGCGCCGTGAGGTAGCAATGCTAATCACTGCGCCACTCTTAGATAAGTGTGATAATGCCCAAACAGAACGCCTTAAGTGTGGTAGCCTCCCCAAGGCACTTTCCAGGAATTTAATGAATAATAATTAAAACCAATTGCTTTGAGGAAATTAGAAACTGACGACGCATTTCACTGTTGAAGGTGGGTTATAAAATCCTGTCCAAGGTCATCGAAAATCGGATCAGGGCTGCCCTGGAGTCGATGATCCACCCTGACCAGACCTGCTTGGTACTACGCAGAGGGTGATGGGTGATGGGTGCCTGGAACACTTTGCCAGCGGAGGTGGTAGAGGCGGGCACAATAGCATCATTTAAGATGCATCTGGACAGATATATGAACGGGCGGGGAACATAGAACATAACAGCGCAGTACAGGTCTTTCGGCCCTTCATCTACACTATTCCATTATCATCCATATCTTTATCCAATGACCATTTAAATGCCCTTAATGTTTAGAGCAGGGGTGGGCAAACTTTTCCGTGCAAGGGCCACATTCAGAAATTCACAATTTTAAAGGGCCGCATAGTATATTAAGTAAAATAATTAATATTTTAAATAGCCAAAATAAAAGGTCTTTAAAGAAAAAAAAGCACATTTATTTGAAAAACAAAGTAACTCAGTAAGTAACAGAACAATGTCAATGAGAATGATGCATCTGACTGCAGTCATTTACCAGTTTATTAAAATCAGGTGTCAAGTTGCTTGTGCTGATCCTTAACACTGACAGAAGCACAGCCCAGCCGAGTCAACGATAAAAAGGCGCGTAGTGGGGTGGATGAGTGGGTCTGCCTTATTGGCCGGTTTAGGTGGGTGTGCGACCAATAGGAGTCCAGGTTACAAACAATAATAAGGCTTATGGACTCCTATTGGTCGCACACCCAACTAAACCGACCAATGAGACAGCCCCACTCATCCACCCCACTACGCGCGTTTTTATGCGGCCCGCCAATGAGGTGCCCGGAATCATAACCGGCATTTTTGAAAAGCCGCCGGGGAAAAGCCGCTGAGGTAAATGCGCTTATTCAATAAGCGCATTTACTTCAGCGGCTTTTCCCCGGCGGCTTTTCAAAAATGCCGGTTATGATTCCGGGCACCTCATTGGCGGGCCGCATAAAAACCTTTGTCGGGCCGCATGCGGCCCGCGGGCCGTAGTTTGCCCACCCCTGGTTTAGAGGGAAGAAAATACTTGGAAAATAGGCGACAGGTTTGGATAAAGGATCCGGATCGGCGCCGGCTGGGACGGCCGAAGGGCCTGTTCCTGTGCTGTAATTTTCTTTGTTCTTTTGTTCTTTGACATTCTCGGATAGCTTCGCTCTACTCAGGGATACGATTGCCTCTGAGTGGGGCAGGAATCTGGACACCTGCCTCATCAGTCTGGACCCGGGGAAGGCCTTTGACAGAATATCACACACCACCTGATGAATGTGCTTTCCAAAATGGGGTTCTAGAGGGAATCCCCTGGATTTGTGGTAATGGCACAATGGGGAATAGGCTGAGCCATGAGGGGGGCAGCACGGTAGCACAGTGGTTAGCACAGTTGCTTCACAGCTCCAGGTCCCAGATTTGATTCCCGGCTTGGGTCACTGTCTGTGCGGAGATTGCTCGTTCTCCCCGTGGGTTTCCTCCGGGTGCTCCGGTTTCCTCCCACAGTCCAAAGATGTGCGGGTTAGGTGGACTGACCATGATAAATTGCCCTTAGTGTCCAAAAAGATTGGTTGGGGTTCTTGGGTTACGGGGATAGAATGGAGGCATGGGCTTAAGTGGGGTGCTCTTTCCAAGGGCCGGTGCAGACTTGCTGGGCCGAATGGCCTCCTTCTGCACTGTATTTCTATGATCTATGAGGTTACAGATTGCGGTTGAGTACAATTCTGCTGCTGATGATGTCACACGAGTCTCGAGTTGCTAGATCATTTCTGAATCTATCCCAATCAGTGTGATTGTAGTGCCACACAACACGATGGAGGGTATCTTTTGTCTCCGCAAGCACTATGCGGTGATCACTTTCACCGATACTGCCATGGACAGATGCATCTGTAGCAGACTGGTTGGTGAGGATGAGGCCAAGTATATTTTCGCCTCTTGTTGATTCGCTCGCCATCTGTCGCAGACCCAGTCTTGCAACTATGTCTTTTAGGACTGAAAAATCCTTTGCTGGAGTTTTGTTTGCACTTCAGCCCCACGCTCCTGATCTACGTACACCTGGTGCAGAGAGGGACAGAGAAGGCGGAGGACCTGGTTGTGAACCTGCTCCTGGGCCTGGCAAAGCTTGCCATTTTAGTTCCAGGCAGGGGTCGACCGAGGGGCGTCATCCAACCTGACTGTCTTCCCCTCTTCACGAATATATTCGTGGCCGGGTGTCCCTAGAAAAGGAGCACGCAGTGTCCATGTTCAACATTGAGGCCTTCCGTGCCCCATGGGCACCACAGGGGTTGGAGTGCTTTATTGACCCTTTCGTTGCACTCTGTTTATAAGTTTCCATAGATCTTTGTGACGCTTGGGCAGTGCCCCTATCAGGAGTGGCCCTCTTTGCTTTATCCCCAAGTTTGTTTCCTTCCTGATATTTGGTTGACGTAAACTGAGTTGGCCAATCCACCAAACCTTATCTTAATCTCCTCAATCTTCCCGTGCCAGCCTCCCCGGACAGGCACCGGAATGTGGCGACTAGGTGCTTTTCACAGTAACTTCATTGAAGCCTACTCGTGACAATAAGCGATTTTATTTTCATTTCATTTTCGAAGGGAAATCTAAAATGACAGGGAAACAGGGTTAAAGTTTCGGGTCTGATGACCTTTCATTCTGATTTCTGAAGTATTTGCAGCATCTTTTTGTTGGGATTTCACTAACAGAGACAGCAGTGCAATGCTGACTGTGTGACAGGGAAGGGAGGGGGATACTGGGGGGAACCCCAGTCAGGGGGAACCCCAGTCAGGGGGACCCCCAAACAGGGGAACCCCCCCAGGACCCCCAAACAGGGGGGGATTTTCCCAGGGACCCCCAGCCAGGGAGGAACTCCTCAGGGACCCCCAGTCAGGGGGAACCCCCCCAGGACCCCCAAACAGGGGAACCCCCCCCAGGACCCCCAAACAGGGGGGGATTTCCCCAGGGACCCCCAGCCAGGGGGAACTCCTCAGGGACCCCCAGCCAGGGAGAATCCCCCGTCCCAGACCTCCAGCAAGGGAGGACCCCCACCCCGCAGAGACCCCCACCCCAGCTCTGAGACAAGTTTCAATCTGTGCTGGGAGGGGACGGCACAGGTCCGGGGTGAAGGCCGCTGATTGGCTGTTAGCTGCTGGGGGCGGGGAGAAGGGCCGAGTGGTACCGGAGCCGGCAGCTGGAGCTCGGCAGCGGCCCCGGAGGCAGCGCTGAGCCGGGGGCCGCAGGGCGGAGCTCCGCCACGGCACCGGGGGTAAGTGACGGAGCTCCGCCTCAGGGCCGCTCTCAGAGCCTGAGCCGGGCCCTGCCCGTCAGCTCCCTCCCCTCAGCCCCCTCTCCCTCAGCCCCCTCTCCCTCAGCCCCCTCTCCCTCAGCCCCCTCTCCCTCACCCCCCTCCCCCTCAGCCCCCTCAACCCCCTGCCCCTCAGCCCCCTCTCCCTCAGCCCCCTCTCCCTCAGCTGTCCCTCAGCCCCCTCTCCCTCAACCCCCTCTCCCTCAGCCCCCTCTCCCTCAGCTCCCTCTCCCTCAGCCCCCTCTCCCTCAGCCCCCTCTCCCTCAGCCCCCTCCCCCTCAGCCCCCTCAACCCCCTGCCCCTCAGCCCCCTCCCCCTCAGCCCCCTCAACCCCCTGCCCCTCAGCCCCTCTCCCTCAACCCCCTCTCCCTCAGCCCCCTCTCCCTCAGCTGTCCCTCAGCCCCCTCTCCCTCAACCCCCTGCCCCTCAGCCCCCTCTCCCTCAGCCCCCTCTCCCTCACCCCCTGCCCCTCAGCCCCTCTCCCTCAACCCCCTCTCCCTCAACCCCCTGCCCCTCAGCCCCCTCTCCCTCAACCCCCTCTCCCTCAGCCCCCTCTCCCTCAGCTCCCTCTCCCTCAGCCCCCTCTCCCTCAGCTCCCTCCCCTCAGCCCCCTCTCCCTCAACCCCCTCTCCCTCAGCTGTCCCTCAGCCCCCTCTCCCTCAACCCCCTGCCCCTCAGCCCCCTCTCCCTCAACCCCCTCGCCCTCAGCTGTCCCTCAGCCCCCTCTCCCTCAACCCCCTCTCCCTCAGCTCCCCCTCAGCCCCCTCTCCCTCAACTCCCCCTCAGCCCCCTGCCGCTCAGCGCCCTCAGCCCCTGCCCCTCAGCCCCCTCTCCCTCAACCCCCTGCCCCTCAGCCCCCTCTCCCTCAACCCCCTCTCCCTCAGCTGTCCCTCAGCCCCCTCTCCCTCAACCCCCTGCCCCTCAGCCCCCTCTCCCTCAACCCCCTCTCCCTCAGCTCCCCCTCAGCCCCCTCTCCCTCAGCCCCCTCTCCCTCAGCCCCCTCTCCCTCAGCTCCCTCCCCTCAGCCCCCTCTCCCTCAGCTGTCCCTCAGCCCCCTCTCCCTCAACCCCCTGCCCCTCAGCCCCCTCTCCCTCAACCCCCTCGCCCTCAGCTGTCCCTCAGCCCCCTCTCCCTCAACCCCCTCTCCCTCAGCTGTCCCTCAGCCCCCTCTCCCTCAACCCCCTGCCCCTCAGCCCCCTCTCCCTCAACCCCCTCGCCCTCAGCTGTCCCTCAGCCCCCTCTCCCTCAACCCCCTCTCCCTCAGCTCCCCCTCAGCCCCCTCTCCCTCAACCCCCTCTCCCTCAGCTCCCCCTCAGCCCCCTGCCGCTCAGCGCCCTCAGCCCCTGCCCCTCAGCCCCCTGCCCCTGACCCCCTCAGCCCCCTGCCCCTGACCCCCTCAGCCCCTGACCCCCTCAGCCCCCTGCCCCTCAGCTCCCTCCCCTGCCCCTCAGTCCTCTGCCCCTCAGTCCTCTGCCCCTCAGTCCTCTGCCCCTCAGTCCTCTGCCCCTCAGTCCTCTGCCCCTCAGTCCTCTGCCCCTCAGCCCCCTCCCCCTGCCCCTCAGCCCCCTCCCCCTGCCCATCAGCCCCCTCAGCCCCCTCCCCCTGCCCCTCAGCCCCCTCCCCCTGCCCCTCAGCCCCCTCCCCTGCCCCTCAGCCCCCTCCCCCTGCCCCTCAGCCCCTCCCCCTGCCCCTCAGCCCTTCAGCCCCTCAGTTCCCTCGTCCCTCAGCCCCCCTCATCCCTCAGCCCCCCTGTCCCTCAGCCCCCCTGCCCCCTGTCCCTGCCCTCAGCCTCCTCTCCCTGCCCGTGTCTGGGAAGCTTCAAACTGGAAACAGGGAGGGAGGGGGTCTGTGCCTCACTGGGGTAGGATGTGGGGGCTGGGTCTGTGCCTCACTGGGGTAGGATGTGGGGGCTGGGGCTGTGTCTCACTGGTGTAGGATGTGGGGGCTGGGTCTGTGTCTCACTGGGGTAGGATGTGGGGGCTGGGTCTGTGCCTCACTGGGGTAGGATGTGGGGGTGGGTCTGTGTCTCACTGGGGTAGGATGTGGGGGTGGGTCTGTGTCTCACTGGGGAGATTTATATTACTACAATTGTTACATATATTATGTAACTGTTAACTGGATACATGGATTTGTTACTATATTAATCAGACACTGTTCCTCATTGAGTTTGTGAGTGTGAGTATTTTGACTGTGTGGCATTGACTGCACCCACACTCTGATCTCAGGTCCTGGTTACACATTTTCTGTAATTTTCTTCTCCATGTTCTAAACTCGCCTTGTACAGTCTGACTACAGTTTTCATTGGGGGCCACTAAACCAGAATATGAGTTGTTGTTTTGATCAAAATGCAAGTGTAACAGATTTTTTGGATATTTTTAATTAGCATTTGTTATAGGTGAAAAAAAAATGTTCTTGAAGAGGGCAAATGTGTGTGATTATAGGGGAAAGGATTTGAGGATGGACACAGGTTTGATGGGCTGAATGGCCTTCTTCTGCCCTGTAAGATTCTGAGAATTTAACTATTATCCGGGCACTTGCTTTTGTGTTGCACCCCAGCAGCATTGTGGTTCATTTTAGCACAGTGTGTTTGTTAGAGTCAGATTTTTATCAGGTTTTGGTGCCGAGGATCCGAGGTCAATCACGGCCCCAGGTCACTGTCCGTGTGGAGTTTGCACATTCTCCCTGTGTCTGCGTGGGTCTCACCCCTACATCCCAAAGATGTGCAGGGTTGGTGGAATTGCCACGCTAAATTGCCCCTTAATTGGAAAAAGATTTAAACAAAAAGATTTTTAAAATCAGGATTGAGGTCTAGCAAGGAACCTACAGTGTTGCAAAGCAATTTTGAAAACAAACCAGAAACAAACGATTATATTTTAATATCTGGAATTGGAGCAGGAGAGAGAGAGAAGAAATTCCTCACTCACATACTGGGTCTGAAACTGTGTTTTCAAATTTGCAGTTCAAGGTGGTCCTGTAGAGAGGGCAGCAAGCGGGGTGGGGGGGGTGCCGTATTGAAAATGAAATGAAAATCGCTTATTGTCACGAGTAGGCTTCAATGAAGTTACTGTGAAAAGCCCCTAGTCGCCACATTCCGGCGCCTGTCCGGGGAGGCTGATACGAGAATTGAACCGTGCTGCTGGCCTGCTTGGTCTGCTTTAAAAGCCAGCGATTTAGCCGAGTGAGCTAAACCAGCCCCTTTACTGTACTACAGTAGTCCCCCGTTATAACGCGGGTGTTGGGGTCCAAGACAGCCACATGCGTTGCATCCGAGCCGCGGATATCCACGATGGGGGTTTTAAATTTATTTTAAAATCTATGCATGTGCTTCCCATTGTGAGTCTACGGGGGGGTGGGGGGAGAGGTCAGACCCCCGTAGACTCACAATGGGAAGCGCATGCATAGATTTTTAAATAAATTTAAAACCCCCATCGTGGATCTAATTAAAACAAGCTCTCTGATTGCCACAGAATGAGGCTGGGAGTTATTCCAGAGGGAAACCCACAGAAACATACCAGGAACTCTGGTGGGTTTCACCAAACTGGAGGAAAGGATTGCCTTTCAAAAATATGTTCTGACCGCCATCGCTTTAAAGAACCTGTCTGCTGTGCAGGGTTGAGGCAGCTGTAGCTCTGCACTATCCACTTCCGGACGCTGTGTGAGCTGCTCCTCTCTCACTGAATCTCCCTCCAATCAGCCGGCAGTGTCAACTTCAGCGGCCGTCTCACTTTGATCCGGAGAGGGAAGCTGACAGTTTGGGTCCATAAGCCCCCTCCCCGCCGTATATCGCGAACCGCGGTATTGCGGAGCGCGGTATAACGGGGGACTACTGTACTATAGACCAGCGGATGCAGCAACGGTGAGGTGTTGTGTCGTGGAGGTGGGTTAGGATGGAGGAGGGTTTGTGAAATGGTTTGGGGCTGAGGGCATTGGTAAAGACGCCTTTTCCGATGGCCCCAGAGGAAGGGTTTCAGCACTGAGACTTTGCGAGGAAGGAGGTTCCGAGCTTCCCGATGGTGCCGGCCCCCTGGTTGTTGGAAGAGGTATTGATGGCAGGGGCACTGGTGGCTGCGAGAGGTTTGGATAGAGCTTTCTGTACTGTGCCTCGGCGTGGAGGGAATTTCTGACTCTGGAGAAGGTAATATTTGAGCTGAGGGGGAAGAAGGGGTTCTACAATTCATAGGGGCTGTTTTTTATGCACCTTCGGGAACTGGTTGCCATTAAACATTGGGTGGGGGAAGGGGGTTGGGATTATTCTTTTACTGTTTTTGTTGTTAAACTCGTGCTTGGAATGCACGATGGATGTATTGGAATGTATATTGAGGGAGATGTTGTTTCTGGGGGATTGTTATCGTGTTTGTTTTCTGCTTGTTTTTCTTTTATTGTTTTTTGATGAAAATGTGGAGAAATAAAAAGAATTAAAAATAAATAAATAAATAAAATTTGCAGTTCATCTGGCGAGTTTAGTAAAGGGTATCAATTCGAAATGTGTTCGGTAAAATCAAGTGTTACTCGAGAGATTCTCGGGAGATATTGAATTAAGTTATCTTGTTCCCCAATCTGTCCCCGACTTTATTTGTGTTGTGTTTAGATTTATTGTGAGAAACCACTTTGCACAAATACGAGTAGCAGGTCCTGCTCTTTCTTACCTTCTGTAAGTTTTCAAGTTTTCCGAGACATGGCTGAATAAACATTGTCCATACCCCAGATTACCCAAGTAATCTGACCACGTTCTACCATTCTGTGCACTTTCCAATCTGTTGTTCTCCTCGATACTTGAGTGAGACAGCTGTCACAGCCGTGCATTCTAGAATCCTCTTCCTGAACTTTCTACCTACCTTGTAAAGTTTTCGAGAAAACCTCCCTCTTCATCTTGGCTTCTGTTTTTAATTCTTTCATGGAATATGAGTGTGACAAGGCCAACATTTGTTGCCCGTCGCTAATTAAGCAGTTAAAAGTTGGCGACATTGCTGTGGGTTTGGAGTCACAGATGGACCAGACTGGGTAAGGACGGCAGATAGTGTCATGGTTACCATTGATGAGACAAGGGTTATATTCCAGATTTATTAACTGAACCAGCTCCTCCCACCCACCCCCCCTCCCCCCAAGATAATACTGGGCCTCTGGACAACTAGTTCCATGGCATTACCACTATGCGACAGTCTCCCCTTCAGTTTTCATTGTATACTCTCTCAAACAAGAGTGTTTTTGTTCTCTGATCCCTCCTGAAATATTTTGGGGTATTGGATGGTGCGACAGGTTCTGTTGAAGCATTGCTCATCCTGTTACATTTACCTTGGCAATGCAGATCTTTCACTTCAACCTTGTTACTTACTCAAGTGTGATCATTTCACTGAATTGTGCCTTCAAAATTCTTTCATGGAATATGAAAATGTTACTTGTTTCAGTGTCGAGATTGAAGCAAGAACTTGCCTTTTCTTTGGTGCCTTTCTTGACTTCAGGAAGTTTTCAAAGCGTTTCAGATCGGGGAAGGACTTTTAATGGTGATGGTAGAACTGTAAATAAGCCAGCAGGGCATCAGGAGAACTACTCGACGCGGCCAGGAATACTGCCATGTGGTGATTTACATCCACCCGAGAGGGCAGTCGGGGCTATTAACACATTGCACAAAAGGTGCAGTGCAGCACTCCCTCAGTAACACCCTGGGCGTGCCGGCCTAAATTCTGTGATGAAATCTCCGGAGTGGCTGTTGAACCCAGAACCTTCTGAATCCGAGGCAGGAGTGGCAGGACAGAGCTCAACAAGAGGCACGACTGACTCATTATTGCAATTTACGGGAAGGAACTACTGCATTCAAATTAGAGATCTGTTTTATTCCTGTACTGCTTTAACTCTCGCCTCTGTCACCAATAAGTTTGGCAAAGAAAATGATTGCAGTGAGCATTGTGACTCTGACTGTTGTGTACATGTCCCAACCTGACCATCCACAGCAAGAAGACATTTTGACAGGTTACTCATCATATTCATGTCGAACATAAACATCAGAGCAGTTGGGGCATTGAGTACGAGAGTTGGCAGGTCATGTTGCAGTTGTATAAAACTTTAGTTGGCCCACATTTGGAATATCGGGTGCAATTCTGGTCGCCACACTATCAGAAAGATGTGGAAGCTTTGGAGAGGGTGCAAAGAAGGTTTACCAAGGCGTTGTCTGGTCTGGGGGGGTGTTAGCTATGAGGAGAGGTTGAAGAAACTCGGATTGTTTTTGTTGGAAAGACTGAGGCTGAGAGGAAACCTGATTGAGGTCCACAAAATGACAAGTGTTATAGACAGGGTAAATAGTCAGAAACTGTTTCCCAGGCTGGAAGACTCCATTTACAAGGGGACACAGGTTCAAGGTGAGAGGGGAAAAGTTTACGAGAGATCACAGAATTTATAGTGTAGAAGGAGGCCATTCGGCCCATCGAGTCTGCACCAGCCCTTACAAAGAGGATCCTACTAAAGCCCAGTATCTACCCTATCCCCGTAACCCAGTAACTCCACTTAAAATTTTTTCGATTCTAAGGGCAATTTAGCATGGCCAATCCACCTGATGTGCGGGGAAAGTTTTTCACGCAGAGGGTGATGGGTGCCCGGAGCGCGTTGCCAGTGGAGGTGGTGGAGGCAGGCACGATAGCAACGTTTAAGATGTATCTTGATAGACACATGGACGGATGAGGAATGGAGGATACAAATCATTTGGGCAATAAGTAGTAGGTCTAAGTAAGGAATCTGGATTGGCGCAGGCTTGGTGGACCGAAGGGCCTGTTCCTGTGCTGTAATGTTCTTTGCTCTATTGGCCTGACATTGTGCTGTAAATTCTAAGCAATGATTTATGGTTCTATTTTACGAATTAAGGCTGAGCCATTTCTATCTTTCAGTATATGGTGAGTTTGTTAAATTAAATCTGCTTTAGCAGGGTCTTGTGTGATTTCCTTCTGCACCAGCAGAAACTTAGACACTACCACCCAACAGTTAGTGCTCTGGAGTGTCGAGTTCTGGAGTGGGGTGTGTTATGATCCCGGATGAGAACCCAACTATTTGCAATTTGAGAAATGAAATGAAAATCGCTTATTGTCACGAGTAGGCTTCAACTGAAGTTACTGTGAAAAGCCCCTAGTCGACGCATTCCGGCGCCCGTCCGGGGAGGCTGGTACGGGAATCGAACCGTGCTGCTGGCCTGCTTGGTCTGCTTTCAAAGCCAGCGATTTAGCCCAGTGTGCTAAACCAGCCTCTAAACTGTAAAACTGAAGGAATGTTACTGCACCACAGGAGAGATTTAGGGATGGAATTCCAGAGTTTAGGGCTCAGGAAGCTGAATTTGCTGCTGCCAGTGAGGAGGTGAAGCAAGTGGAGGATGTACAAGAGGCGAGGTTTGGAGGAGCAGAGAGCGGGGAAGGTTGTGGGGCTGGAGGAGGTTCCAGAGATGGGCAGGGTTGGGGTTACCAAGATGATTGTAAACAAGGATGTAAATTTTAAAACTGAAACACAACAGGACCAGGGAACTGAAAGGTTGGTGATCACAAGAGTGACTGGTAAATGGAAATTGGTGCAATATATGACCTGGGCAGCAGAGTTTTGGATAGGCTTTAGTTTAAGCAGGATGGGAGGCTGGTGAATAGTCTAGGCTGTTGGGTTTCAGTGAGCTGAGACAGGTGATGTTAGTAAGGTGGAAGTGAACAGTAGAAAAGAATGAAAACAGTTTCACGTGCTTCGTAACAAGCGACTAGTTGCATAGCAGCAAGTTTCAAGACCCTTTGAAAAGGCTCTGCTACTCTCTCGGGACAGGTTCGGAGCATGAAACGGGTGAATAAGCATTGGTCGAACAGAAGACTCTATTGTCGCAACTGTAAATAAGAAATGGGAGGCCATTCAGCCCCTCTAACCTGCTAGTGTCGGAGGTTTCAGAATGCAGTTTTCATTAACAAATGTTCTTCATAAAGCCAATGCGACTTTTCGCATTATCTGATAGCATTTGTGGAGAGAGACGGGAGCTAACATTTCGAGTCTGGGTGACTCTTTGTCAAAGCTAGAGTGAACTGGAAATAGGATAAGATTTATACTGTTGTGTGGGTGGGGGAGGTCGTAGAGTAGTGGGGCACCCAGTCTGCGTCTAGTCTCTCCAGTGTAGAGTATACCACATTGGGATCAGCGAATACAACAGATCAGTTTGAAGGAGGTACACGTGAAGCGCTGCCTCACCTGAAAAGAATATGCAGACTGGGTGACCGCTTTGCAGAACACCTTCCGTCCGTCCGCAAGCAGGATCCAGACCTTCCTGTCGCTGCCATTTCAACTCATCGTCCTGCTCTCAGGTCCACATGTCTGTCCTTGGCCTGCTGCAACGTTCCAGTGAAGCCCAGCGCAAACTGGAGGAACAGCACCTCATCTTCCGATTTAGGCACGTTACAGCCTTCCGGATTTAATACTGGGTTGAACAATTTCCTGTGAACCGTGAGCTCTCTCTTCCACCTTCACCCCATTTTTATTTCTATCAACTCTTTTTTTCATTTCTTCCATCGATCCCGCTTCCCCCACTCCACCAGGGCCGTCTGCTCCCTGTTCCAGGTTGTCCCTTGACACACTGCTTACCTTTGTTCTGCAGTTAACACATTCTAATCTCTTAATCTGTCACTATCAGCACCCGCTTTCGTCATTAACACTACCATTTACATTCCCTTTGTCTTTCTGCCCATGACATCTTTGTCAGTTGCCACCTATCGCTGGCCCCCTACCCATCCCCACGTCTCCCCACACTACAGAATAAATCTGACCTAATTTCCAGTTGCTCGAGCTTTGACGAAGAGTCATCCAGTCTCGAAACGTCCGCTCCCTTCTCTCTCCACAGAGGCTGTCAGACCTCATAGAATTTACAGTGCAGGAGGAGGCCATTTGGCCCATCGAGTCTGCACCGGCTCTTGGAAAGAGCTGCCTATCCAACCCCCCACCTCCACCCTATCCCCATAACCCAGTAACCCCACCCAACACTAAGGGCCGTTTTGGACACTAAGGGGCAATTTATCATGGCCAATCCACCTAACCTGCACATCTTTGGACTGTGGGAGGAAACTGGAGCACCCGGAGGAAACCCACGCACACACAGGGAGGATGTGCAGACTCCGCACAGACAGTGACCCAAACCAGAATCGAACGTGGGACCCTGGAGCTGTGAAGCAATTGTGCTATCCACAATGCTACCGTGCTGCCCGTTTTGTAGAAGACTGCCAAGAAAATAGCTATTGGGGGGGGGGGAAGGGAAATATGGTTTGATTCATTCAGGGTCCTCAAGCTAGTGATGGAGTTGTGGGAGGTGAATCTCAAAGAACAAGTGCAGATAATGAAGTTTGGTGTTTAAAAGGCTGCCTTTGATGCGGAGCCGTTGTCTCCTGGTGGATAACTAACTGTTGTATTCACGTTGTCTTCTGAACAGTTTATTAATCCCCCTCCCCCTTTCTTTGGTTTCTCCTGTTGCACTCCAGCCTTGGGAGACCTGAATAGAAGTTGTTGCAGTGAGCACCCCTGGCGAATCCCAGCACCGAGAAGATGGAAAGCCCAGACTCTTTGCACAGGGCCCCGAGCTCACAGACAGAAGAGGAAGAACCTCTGATCTTCCAGACGTTAGTTAAAAGCCGCTTCCACCAGGCGCCTCCCGACAGGTTCAACGCTGTGTACATGATTTTCTTCTTCCTTGGGATTGGCTCCCTGTTGCCGTGGAACTTCTTCTGCACGGCAAAGCAGTATTGGCTATACAAACTGAGCAACGGGACAGACCGGTCTCCCCAGCAGAATGACCTTGGCGTGAGTATCAGTGTATTGTGTCATGGCATGTGCAGTAATTTCCTTCTGGACAATAATAAGTAGTGTGGAAGCTATAGTACTGGAGTGGCTACCCACCTTGTCTGAGTTCAAATCACAAATCGTGGTTGTTGACCCAGGGAGAAATCCCCCCAAGTCACACACTATCCCGGACTTAGAAATATATCGCCTGCTCCACAATACTAGGTCAAAATCCTGGACCTCCCTTCCTAATAGCACTGTGAGTGTATCTAGGCTACACGCGTTACAGCAGCTCAAGAAGACTCACACCATCTCCTAAAGGGTCATTAGAGTTTGTCAGTAAATCCTGGCTTGGCCAGCTATGCCCACATCTCGTGAATGATTAAAGAGAAAAATCTCACTAGGGCATATTAAGGAACTGAATCTGACACAACTGCTTTGGCAGATACTCGATTGCTCTCGACCTTTTCACTAATTTAAAGAGAAGTTGCCATAACCTGTCTGCGCATGTCAGGCGGTTGTGTCTGAAAGGGGCCACTCACATGCAACAATTTCTCAGTTACCGTCCCCCGGTAAAAACAAAAAATAAACCTCACATTGAAGGCAATCCCACCAAATTCAACTCAAAACCTTACCAAACAATTGGCGAGGTGAGGATCATCATCAGCAAGCTACCGTCCAACAATATCCTCTCCTCGCTGCTTCCTGGACTCAAATATTTCCACCAGTTCAGTCTTGCCAGTAGTTTCATAGAATTTTACCGCACATAAACCAGCCATCCAGAAACAATATGCCCCCCTCAACGCCGTCTGAACTTCCTCTCTGCCTCCCACTTCATCTTAGCATAATCATCTATTCGTATGAGGAGCAGTTGAGGACTCTGGGTCTGCACTCGTTGTCTTTGAGAAGGATGAGGGGGGATCTTATTGAAACGTACAGGACACTGAGAGGCCTGGAGAGAGTAGACGTGGAGAGGATGTTTCCACTTGTAGGAAAAACTAAAACCCGAGGCTACAGCCTCAGACTGAAGGGACTTCCCTTCAAAATTGAAGTGAGGAGGAATTTCTTCAGCCAGAGGGTGGTGAATCTGTGGAACTTTGCCGCAGAAGGCTGTGGAGGCCAAATCACTGAGTGTCTTTAAGACAGAGGTAGATAGGTCATGATTAATTAGAGGATCAGGGGTTATGGGAGAAGGCAGGAGAATGGGGATGATAAAAATATCAGCCATGATTGAATGGTGGAGCAGAGTCGATAGATTGAAAGGCCTAACTCTACTCCTATGCCTTATGGTCTTTTCTCGTTCATGTACTTATCTAGTTTTTCTTTAAATGTACCTATGCATTTTCCTCAGCCACTTGTGGCAGTGTGTTCCACATTCACACCACTTTCTGAACTTTCTCCTTATTAGATTGACTGGTGACTATTTTCTATTTATGGAGGTCTTACCGTGCAGTGGGTACTGTCCATGCCTCTGAGCTAGAAGCTCCACGTTTAAGTCCCTCTCCAGGACTTGATGACTAATGCATTTGTTATGCATTCATAACGCAACCAAACAGGTTGCTAATCAACCTGCAAGTTCTTCCAACACACACCAATATCCTTTTTGTAATATAGAGTGCAGTATACTCCAGTACACAGCGCACTAAAGCAAACTGAATGAAACTTACGATTGTTCTGATTCATTTTCTAGAATTATTTCGAGAGTTACCTTTCGCTGGCATCAACTGTGCCCTCTGTCCTGTGCCTGATGATTAACTATCTCCTGGTGAACAAGTAAGTATTGATGACAGGATTTGACCTCTCCTGGTTCCTCAATAACTGGTTTTGACAAAATGTTGCAGAGTAGGGTGGCGCAGTGGTTAGCACTGCTGCCTCATGGCGCCGAGGACCCGGGTTCGATCCGGCTTCAAGGTCCGTGTGGAGTTTGCACATTCTCCCCGTGTCTGCGTGGGTCTCAACCCCACAGCCCAAAGATGCGCAGGTTAGGTGGATTGGCCACACAATACTGCCCCTTAATTGGAAAAAAATTTAAAATAAATAAAATTGAAATTCATCACTGCTGTACCTTTCGTGATCCTGTCTAGGGTGACATTTTGGGAGAGTCTCGGGCAGCCATTGACATTTCAATTTCATCGTCTCTGCTAGCCCTGGCTCAAAAGAGCTCCCTCATTCTGTATTTCTCAGGTTTTCAGACATTTTCCTCATTCCCATAAATATCTTGATTGGCATCAATCCCCATTTGTGTTGATGCATTCCACGTTCCAATAAACCTTTGCAGTGAAAGAAAATTCTTCCATTTCGTTCTTTGCTGTAGAAATATTTCACGATTTTTCCCTCAACAATTCATCGTTATCGACACGCTTATTATCCTCCCCTTAACATTCTCTTCTCAGTTAATTGGATGCTTTGTTAAGCCTTTCTCTTTGATACACGATCCTGTCCTCCCTTGGCTCAGCCAGGGATTGCATCGTGTGAAAGCTGAAGAGAGGATGGACAGCAGACTATCTAGTCTTCTAGACCGGTTTCATCAGCTGAGGAGAGTCAGAGAGGAATCTTATGAAGCCCCCCCCCCACCACGTCGCCCTCCAGTATTGAAGTTTTAATAAATGATTCCAGGCTATGGGATTGGGAGTGGATGATAGAGTGGGAATGGTCCAGTTCAGTTGCCACAGGCTTGATAGAACGGGCTGACTGATTCCTAGCCAGTCATTCTCCGATTCTCCCAGATGCATACTGATGACACCCAGCTCTCTCTCCCCCCTCCACCCCACTCTTCAGTGGACCTGACTCACTCCATTGTCTCTGCCCTGCTTTGGAAGAGTTGCTTACTCCAACTGGACAAAGGACAAAGAAAGCAATTGCCTCTGGTGACCGTCCTAGTCACAGGCTGAAGCAGACTGTCCAGTGCTCGAAAATTGTTGAAAACGGAGAAGTGCAGTCAAAGCTTTTTGTCTTGCGCTCATGTCAAAGGGAGCAGCAGTTTGTACTGCCCAAGAAAAAGATTCCGGCTATGAGCCAACTCTGGTCAAGGCATTGCCACAGAGAATGCATCAACTATTGTTCCTTAATTGATAAAAGGGACAATTCCTGACAACAGTTCCTTGGTGCATTCTTCATGAGAACACCTTCATCAGAGTCTACTTACCAATCACCTTTTTCTCATGCCTTTGCTCCCTTTGAAATTTGGTATTCTTGCATCTGTCCTGATAAGTGCGAGTTGAAAAGCTTCGACAACTCATCTTTTTTTTTCCAGCAATATTGAAGTTCTGCCAAGCTGCTACATTCAGTGCGGTGTTCAGTTTCTAACTTTGAGTTTCTCACCCTGACCAATCTATTCAAACGTATAAATTGTTTAAATCCAATTGACCTCACAATGTGCACAGTTAGAAGGCTTGTTCTCCCACCTTTGTCTTTGTGAAGGGACTTTTCATGTTGGTATTAAATCTGATCCATACCCAGGCGACTCTTGGCCTTCATCCCAGGAGATGAGCTTGTAAAAAGGTTACGTTTGCCGTGTCTGAAGTTCTTTCTCATTGCACTGTTCCCATGAGCAAGTATCAGACACGTCTTTGTATTCAAAGTGGTAACTGGGGATTAACTTTTGGTCCTAGCGACATAAACTGACTCGACAGACATTCAAAAGAACCTCACGTTTGACTTGGCTTTTTAAAATGCTGTCCAAGGCAGTGCATCCTGCGTTGCCTCCCTCTTTCCTGTTTATGCAAAAGATTGTTTCAGTAATGGGGAAAAGCCAGCGTTCTGTGATGCACCAGAGTGGGGAGGATGTGGGGTTGGTGGTTTGCTGTCTCTAATGAGGGCTGACCTATGAGGCAGGCAGTGCAGCCAGTGATTACATCAGCAAATATTTCTGGAGGACAGGAACTAGGTCAGTGAACAGGGAAGGAGGTGAAAAAGAAGCAAACAAAACTGGCGGCTGGAATGGGTTGTGAGGAAGGGTACTCGAGCTTGAAACAATCAGTTAATGTAAGAATAGTTGAAAATGGTAGCGTATTTATTATGAAAGCGCCTCCAGACCCAAACCTGCCTGAAGCCTAAACTTTCTGTTAAAAAGAGATTATTCTTTCCACGTGATGCTGTAAGAGAAGTGAGACTATTGACTAGTTCAACCAGCATAGATTCAACAGGTTGAATGGTCTCTTTTTGAGATCAGAAAATAAAATTGGCCAATAAACCTTTTTCCACTTCACGGAGTTTGAAGTTGACCCATTGTCTCGACCAACACATCATCCTTCAACCAAATTCATATTAACTGAATGTTCACCGAATCTCTACAATGCAGAAGGAGGCCATTCAGCCCATCCATTCTGCACCAACCCTCCGAAAGACCACCCCACTTAGGCCCATGCCCCTACCCTATCCCGGCGGTAACCCCACGGAACTTTGGACACTAAGGGGCAATTTTATCGCAGCCAATCCACCTAAACTGCACATCTGTGGGAGGAATCCGGAGCACCCGGAGGAAACCCACGCAGACACGGGGAGAACGTGCAGACTCCGCACAGTGGTGATAGTAAGCGAACAAAACAGTAGTGACTACATTTCAAGAATAATTCATTGTTAATAAAGCACTTAAAGACGTGACAGGGTCTGTATAAATGTAATTTCATTCATTCATTGGCTAGGTAAACAAGGTGGTGGACATTGGAGGACTGTGTGGAGTTGGGTAGGATTTACAGTCTATAAATATATCATTTAGCCCATCTAGTTTATTCTGCGGTATTTACTCCATGAACATCTCCCCTCGTTTTTCCGACCTCATCTCGCCCATTCCGCAAATCTTTCTCCATTTCCCTAGTTTCCATTGTCAAAAGCACCAAAGCTATTTACCTCCGAGTTCTTGTGGCAGGGCGGTCCCCATTCTAACCCCTCTCTGACTAAAGAAACCTCTCCTTAATTGCCAACTTGAATTTATTGGTAACTATCTTCTATTTAAAAATAGCGTGGGCAAATAGATTTTGCTTTTTTAAAAAGTTTGAAAATCATCGGCTATGCAAATTTGCCTTGGGTTACCTACTTCCTTGTAACACACCAAAGGATCAAATCGATCACCTCTGACATCATGGTCTCAAACTGTTTTTTGAACGTTGACCATTGTACCTTCTAATTCCCCCCCCCCCCCCCCCCCCCGCCCTTTAACGTTCTCTTAAGGGACGCAACCTTCGCAGTTTCAATCCCTCACATTGGGGCCCTGCATCCCTTGTACTTTTCCTGTAAACCTCCTCCGCCACCCCCTCTCTCAGGCTACCTCCTCGTTCAAGTGTGGTGCCCAGGGTTAGATGCAACAGTATGGTTGAGGATAACTAGCCTTGCATAGCCTCCCTGCTTTTGTACCCCATTCCTTTCCGAATAGAAATAAGGATTCTCTTTGACAGTCCCCTCAGCGTCTGGCCATCTTCAGAGACTTGAGTAACGAGACCCCCTTTAAGATCTTACTGCGAAAAGTTCATTTATCTAGTTTGGAATGTTTCAGTATTGTCTCTGCACATTTCCTCTTTCTCTTTTAGGGTTTCGGCGAAAGTCCGCGTGCTCTCTTCCTTGTCTGTCATGGTCATTATATTTTGCGTGACCACCATTTTGGTGAAAGTGGACACATCTTCATGGACGTATGGATTCTTTGGTTTGACCATGGTCTGTGTGGTCATCGTTAGCGGAGCATCCAATATGCTTTTGGGCAGCGTTTTTGGAGAGGTCGGACGGTTTCCCATGCGGAATTCACAAGCTTTAATTTCAGGTAAGTTGCAGCACCAGAAACAGGCCATTCAGCCCAACTGGGCAATGCCAGTCTTTGCACTTCTCCCATTCCTCTTCATTAAACTCCATCAATACGTCTTTCCGTTCTTGGTCATGTCTTTGTCCAGCGCCTCCTTTAATGTGACATTGCTATTGGCCTCACTGCCCCGTGCAGGTTAGGTGGATTGGCCATGATAAATTACCCTTTAGTGTCCAAAATGTTTAAGTGGGGTTACTGGATTATGAGGGTGGAGGTGTGGGCTTAAGTATGGTGCTCTTTCCAAGGGCCGGTGCAGACTCGATGGGCTGAATGGTCTCCTTCTGCACTGTAAATTCTCTGATTGAAGAAATTTCTCCAGAATTCTTCACTGGGTTTATTAGTGGCTGCCTTCTCTGTAAGGCCTCTAGATTGTCCTGGAATTGTGGATCAGTGCAACGGGCCATTCAGCGCATTGAGTCAGTGCCGGGTCTTTAAAAGAGCAATCCAGTCAGTCACACACACCCACTCTTTCCCCATATCTCTGCAATTTCTTTTTCCCCTTCAGATACTTATTCAAATCCCTTTTGAAGGCTAACATTGAATCTGTATCCACCACTATCAGACGGTGCATTCCAAATCTGAATGACTCTTTGCATATAAATTTTCCCTCGAGTTGCTGCTGTCCATTGCCTGAAATCTTTGTCCTGTGGCTATCGACTCTTCAACCTCTGGAAGCTGCTTCTCTCTCTTTGCTCCATCTGAATGCTCACTCCATTGAACACTTCCTTCAAATCTCATCTTACCGTTCTCTACCCTTTCAGGAGATCAAGCCCAGCTTCTCCAATCTAGTCAAGTAATTACAATCTTCCTCCTGGAATTACACTGGATGCTTCTCTGCCTCGATGTAGTGTTTGAACGGTGATGAACCCCACGGTTTGCGAACTCGTGGTTTCTGAGCCGAGGAGCAAAGTTGAAGATTTGCAGCTACATTTGGAAAGATATGAAACGCCCCGTTCTCCACGACTGATCACACTGCGGCTTAGTCCTCACTTTTCTTCTTTTACAGGACAAGCCATGGGAGGAACCTTTAGTGCTGTGGCTTCAGTGGTGGATCTTGCTACTGCGTGTTCCATTTCAGACAGTGCACTGGCCTATTTTCTCACTGCTGATATTTTCCTCGTGGTCTGTATTGTTCTCTACTTGATTTTGCCCTCGATCCCGTATTCCAGGTAAGCATGTATCTTCATCCTCTCTCGTCTGGGGTGGCATGGTAGCACAGCGATTAGCACTCTTGCTTCACAGCTCCAGGATCCCAGGTTCGATTCTCGGCTTGGCAGGCATTCCCTGTGCGGGCAAATCATTTTTCACACATTGTCAGCCCAGAATGGCTTCATGTGACTCTTGGGATAGAATCTGACCAGGTCTGCCGGGAAGAATGTCAGCCCTTTGTGGGGACAGGAGAATTCCTAACAGGAATGAGTTAGGGCGGCGAAATTGGAGGGCGGGGCTGAGGGGAGTTGGTAAGATGGTGCAATTGTAACTCAGTTTCAAGTGGGTCACTGTCTGTGCGGAGTCTGCACGTTCTCCCCGTGTGTGCGTGGGTTTCCTCCGGGTGCTCCGGTTTCCTCCCAGTCCAAATATGTGCAGGTTAGGTGGATTGGCCATGATAAATTACCCTTTAGTGTCCAAAATGTTTAAGTGGAGTTACTGGATTATGAGGGTGGAGGTTTGGGCTTAAGTATGGTGCTCTTTCCAAGGGCCAGTGCAGACTCGATGGGCTGAATGGTCTCCTTCTGCACTGTAAATTCTATGATCTGGCACTTGGAATCTCTCCGTCATTTCTTTGGCGTTTGATATTGCAATAATTCCAATGTGAATTCATGGAAACACCATCACTCTCAAGTATCCCCCCCAAGCTGCACACCATCCTGACTTGGAAATATATCGCCATCCCTTCACTGTCACTGGGTCAAAATCCTGGAACCCCCCCCAACAGCACTGTGGGTGTACCTACACCACAGGGACTGCAGTGGTTCAAGAAGGCAGCTCCTTCTGAAGTCGCAACTAGGGACGGGTAGTAAATGCTGGCCTAACCAGTGATGTCCGCATCCCATAGAAGAATAAAGAAGTGAATTACTAATATAACTTGAATACAGGGCCGGCTCAAGGCACCGGCAACTCGGGCTGTCGCCCGGGGCGCCATGTGCTAGGGGGCGCCAGACTCGGGTCCCGCGCATGCGCAGTTGGGCCGGCGCCAACCAGCGCATGCGCGGTGGCCGCACTCCCCCAGTGTGGCCGCACTCCCCCAGGGCGCCCCCCCCCCCCGGTCCGTCCCCTCGGTCCGCCCCCCGCTCGGTCCGCTCCCCCCCCGCCCCCCCCTCGGGTCCGCCCCGCCCCCCCTCGGGTCCGCCCCCGCCCCGCCCTCCCCTCGGGTCCGCTCCCCCCGCCCTCCCCTCGGGTCCGCTCCCCCCGCCCTCCCCTCGGGTCCGCTCCCCCCGCCCTCCCCTCGGGTCCCCCCCCCCGGGTCCGCCCCCCCTCTCGGCCCCGCCCCCCCCTCTCGGCCCCCCCCCCCTCTCGGCCCCCCCCCCCCCCCCCCTCTCGGCCCCCCCCCCCCCTCTCGCGCCCCCCCCCCCCCCTCCCCCCCCAAGGGCGCCGAAGTTCAGCTTGCCCGGGGCGCCAGCAACCCTAGGGCCGGTGCTGCTTGAATACAAATCATTTTTACCATATTGTCAGCCTGCTATGTTATTAGATGGTAACCCAATTTCAAGTATGTATAGATCTGCGGCACAAAGGTAAGCAGAATATATTGGGAAACATCACATTGACGCAGTGAGAGTGAAGAGGAGAGACATTCCAATTATCCGCAGCAACATTCCTCACACTGATCGCCTATTGCTCCTCCGGTATAATTAAAATTTAGGCAGTGCCTGTAAATGGCTAATCAACGTTCGTTAGAATCCTATCAGCTGTTGGATTGTTGTCATAAGAGATGAATGAGACTAATGGGAAAGAAAACATTGCAGGTCTGTTGTTTCTTGTTGATCGATTTGGACACTTTCCCTTTCATGTGAGTGACTGGGCTAATTGTAAATGTTACTTGGCCGGATGATTTTGTTCTGGCTCAAGTGAGGGTAATGGTAAATGTGTCAAAAGGAAATACTTTCCTACTTCTGTGCCACACAAGTTAGTTATCGTGAGGTGCAGAGTAGATCTCCCACTGCTCAATAGCAAGCCTTTGTCAGAATCCGAGTTAAATACCCCTGACTGCACACTCCCGTTTCCCACAAATTTAAGATGGGTTTCCGTAATGGACCAATGCAAATTGAGGCTTTCCAAAGTCGGCCCATGTAACCCACTGTGTAGCCCACCCTCCATATTGACTTCTTGCTAACTGGTGAAAACATACGGATAGGAGTAGGCCTCTCGGCCCATCGAGCCTGCTCCACCATTCAATACGATCCTGGCTGATCATTTCCTTCGATGCTTCCCCCCCCCCCCCCCCCCCCCCCCCCCCCCCCCCCATACTATCCCCTCATCCCTTTATGCCACTGGTGTTTAGAAATCTTTACAATTTCTGTCTGGAACGTACTCAATGACTGAGGGCGCCACGGTGGCGCAGTGGGTTAGCACTGCTGCCTCACGGTGCTGAGGTCCCAGGTTCAATCCCGGCTCTGGGTCACTGTCCGTGTGGAGTTTGCACATTCTCCCCGTGACTGCGTGGGTCTCACCCCCACAACCCAAAGATGTAGGTGAATTGGCCACGCTGAATTGCCCCTTCATTGGAAAAAATGAATTGGGTACTCTAAATTTAAGAAACAAAACCCCAAAAAAAAACATACTCAATGACTGAGCTTCAACAACGGCTCTGGTGTAGAGAATTCCAAAGATGCACAACCCTGATTTAAAATATTTTCATCTCGGTCCCAAGTGCAAACCCCCTTATTTTGAAATTGTGCCCCCTGGTTCGAGACACCATAACCAGGGGCAGCATCCTACCCTGAATATTGCTTTAAGTAATTTGTAGGTATCAATGAGACCACATCTCATTCTTCAAAACTCTAGACTAGAGAATACAGTCCCCATTTCGTCCATCTCTCTACCGAGGACAGTCCTGCCATCCCCAGAACGAGATGTTATATTATCCGATCTGATACGGAATGAAACATTCCAGAAGGCCTATGGTGATGTTATTTGCGTTTACACTGACTTTAGCAACTTGGATTGCTGAAGACCTGGGGGGGGGGGTAATCTGAACCCACAAATCTCAGTGGCAACACGCCCCTCAAACCGACACCACACACTGGCTGCCAGGTTGGATGTTGTGCGACATTAAGTCGAGGGCACTTTGCAGAGAGAGAGAGTGAGTTTCCAGATTAGTCCATGTTGGTTTTCAGTCATTTTAATGAAACAGGATGAGAATCTATGTATTTGGCAATTATGTGTCCCAGCTTAATTTTGACTATAAACTTAACACTCTTCTTTATCTTTAGCTACTACCTGAAGAGTATGAGTGAGAGAATACAACATTCTGGTTCGCTCAGCAATGACACTGGCTCCGGGAATGGCTCAGTCGAGAATGCTTCCTTGTCCAGCAACGCGAGCACTGTTCCTCCACTGAAACCCATCCTGAGCAAGACCAAGTGGGTGGGCTTCAGTGTGTTTTACACCTTCTTCATCTCCATCGTCATCTTCCCTTCCATCTCCTCCAGCATCAAGTCTGTCTCAAAGGACACAGCCAATGTGTGGACCAGTAAGTACTTTGTACCTCTCTCCTGCTTCCTCCTGTACAACTTTGCCGATTGGACTGGCAGACAGATAACTGTCTGGATCCAAATTCCTGGGCCGAAGAGTAAAGCCCTTCCTGTCTTGGTGCTTCTGCGGACCTTGTTCTTGCCTTTGTTCATATTCTGCAATTACCAACCACGAGAGCATTTACACTTGGTTGTCTTCAATCAGGATTATTACCCTGCCGTCTTCACCTCCGCTCTGGGCCTTACCAATGGATACCTGGGGACTCTGCCTATGATCTACGGCCCAAAGATTGTGCCAAAAGAATTATCCGAGCCGGCTGGGGTTGTGATGTCGTTCTATCTCACTCTCGGTCTCGCTGTCGGCTCTGCTGCATCTGTCCTTCTTGTCCACCTGATGTAGAAAAGTGTATTTGTGAAATGTTAAATTAATTGAGAATTGCAGTGGACCAGGATTGGACTTTCAGCTGCCTTGTGGGGAATGTCGTTGAGCTACTAGCCAGCCATACCATAAAATGGTGTCACCACTCGGCGAAGCCACACACCGACTATTCGAGTAGTGTGATGACGCCCGAGTTCTCATTGTTCAAAGTGACGTCTACGTTCAGCAATCCCACATCAACTCTGATGAAGGTTCCCTTCTCTACCTGAACCACAGCAGGAAGATTGCCTTGATGTTCTATGTGTAACTGTTGGATTATTGCTCATGAAGGAATGGTTTATGGTTTTCTGAAATGGAAGTGCGTTTTCCCTGTGTGTTCCTAAGCCCTCATCGCAGGTCATCAACCCTCTGTTGAGTGGGATTGCTCAATGCCAGATGGAAAAGGAGGAGAAGAATTGTCAAAAGTGCATACAGGCCACCTTTGTAATAACAGCGACGATATCCAACCCAACCACATGGGTAGGATTTTGTTTCCCTGTCTAAGGACTCGAAGCAGAGTGTTTTTAAACCTTTAGTCATTCCGGCACACACCAGTTTTCACCAGCAATGTATTCCTACGGGTAATTCAAAGAAACAAAAGTATAGGATTAGGTTTGTGGGCTTTTATTACCTCTTTTTATTCTTCTTAGAGCAGACTGGATATGCTCTCAAGTGATTTTCAGAGTCAAGTGGCTTCCATTTTTAAAAGGCGGTCAATTTGCAATTGGACAATGTTTGGTGTTTTTGAGGAGTTTGGGAAAATGACTTTTCTCTCATTAGTGCTGAAGCTGGGACCAAGTTCATTTCTCTCTGGCACATAGCGGGATGAAGATTGAGCTCGCTGACAAGTTTATGAAAGCTGGTCAGAAGCAATCATGAACTTTATTTGTTTACCATCTGCCAAATGTGTGTTCACATGAGCATTATGGAAATTTCACATGGGGGAGCAGTGTGAAGAAAGCTACCAAGTTTTTTTTAAAAAAGGACCTATTTTTAACATTTTAACTGAAATTGGAGAACGGTTTGTTTTCCTTTGCCACGGCAACAGGGCAGCCATTTTGAATGCGGTTGAGTACTTCAAGTTAGACCATGGTTGGGCAAGGGGGCATGGGTTCCAACTGATGACAGGAATATTACCATCAGGAAAAGAATGAAATACGTTCCTAATCGATGTTCAGGGTGCGTAATGGTGAAAACCCTACATCAGCATCAGTCAGAAGTTTATCTCATAGTATTGGGACACTACTTTCTCAATGGATGGGATCAGATGGGCGTGAATGCCTTCCTTTATCTATGTATCTCTTATGATGAGAGGTCATTGCTGTGTTTTAGAACATAGAACATTACAGCGCAGTACAGGCCCTTCGGCCCTCGATGTTGCGCCGACCTGTGAAACCCTTCTAAAGCCCATCTACACTATTCCCTTGTCGTCCATTTTTAATTTATATTTAAAATTCCTTCATGTGGGTGTCACTGACAAAGGCCATTCCAAACTCCCCGGAAGCTCAGTGGCTTGCTCGGCCATTTCAAAGTGCAGTTCAGAGTCAACCACATTAGGGCCTGGCATCATATGCGGGGCTGAACCGGGTAAGGATGACGGATTAGATTTAGATTTAGTTTATTGTCACGTGTACCGAAGTATGGTGAAAAGTATTGTTCTGCGTGCAGTCCAGGCAGATCGCTCCATACATGAAAAACACAGGACATATGATATACACACAATGTAAATACATAGACATCGGGTGAAGCATATGGAGTGCAGTGCTACAACTGTAAAGAAAATGCATAGAGATCAGTTCAGTCCATAAGAGAGTACTTCAGGAGTCTGGTAACAGCGGGGAAGAAGCTGTTTTAAAATCTATTAGTGCATGTTCTCAGACTTTTGTATCTTCTGCCCGATGGAAGAGGTTGGAAGAACGAATACCCCGGGTGAGAGGGGTCTTCGATTACGCTGCCCGCTTTCCCAAGGCAGTGGGAGGTATAGACCGAGTCAATGGATGGGAGGGGGGTTCTGTGATGGACTGGGCCATGTTCACGGCTCTTTGTACTTTCTTATAGTCTTGGGCCGAGCAGTTGCCATACCAGAGACAGCACAGTAGCACAAGTGGATAGCACTGTGGCTTCACAGCACCAGGGTCCCAGGTTCAATTCCCCGCCAGGTCACTGTCTGTGCGGAGTCTGCACCTTATCCCCGTGTCTGTGTGGGTTTCCTCCGTTTTCCTCCCACACATGTGCGTGGAAAGTTGTTTTAAGCAGAGGGTGGTGGGTGCCTGGAACGCTTTGCCAATGGAGGTGGTAGAGGCGGGCACGATAGCATCATTTAAGATGCATCTGGACAGATATATGAACGGGCGGGAACAGAGGGAAGTAGATCCTTGGAAAATAGGCAACAGGTTTAGATAAAGGATCTGGATCGGCGCACAGGCTGGGAGGGCCGAAGGGCCTGTTCCTGTGCTGAAATTTTCTTTGTTCTTTTTTTGTTCAGTCCAAAGACGTGCAGGTTAGGTGGATTGGCCATGATAAATTGCCCTTAGTGTTGAAAAAGGTTAGTAGGGGTTATTGGGTTTCGGGGATAAGGTGGAGGTGAGGGGTTTAGTGGGTCGGTGCAGACTCGATGGGCCAAATGGCCTCCTGCACTGTTATGTTCTATGTATGTACTAGACAGTGGTGCAGCCAGATAGGATGCTTTCTATCCTTCTCTAATGGGCCTCAGCAAATCAGATGGGTTTTTAATAACAATCGATGTTAGTTGTCATGGTCACCATTACTGAGACTGACTTTCAATTCCAGATTTATTAATGGAATTTGGATTCCACCGGTTGCTACAGTGAGATTTGAACTCCTGTCCCCAGGATACCAATCCAGCCACATTAGGAATTTAAGCCTTATGTTAGCACTGATTATTTGTTTACATTGAAAGGTAGGTGAGATGATGGTTCCCTCAGGGTGTTGCAGAATCTGTTCTACATCCCTTTCCTCCATTCTACTTGATTGTCTCTCGAAATTGTCATATTGCAAAAACCCATGGTTCACAACCCCTAAATCTCTTGAAGTAAAATGATGTAAAGGGCAGACCAGTGCTTGGGTGGTGTTGGCACTGGATGAGCGAGCCCGAGACTTGGGGCAGTGTTCCGGCTCCGACACCAACACAGCAGACGGTGAAATTTGAATTCCATGAAAATCTGGAGTTAAAAACTGACCATGGAACCATCGGCGATTGTCGTCAAAACCCATCTGGTTCACTAATGACCTCTGGGGAAGGAAATCTGCCGTCCTCACCTGGTCTGGCCTACATGGAACAACAATGTGGTTGATCTTAAAAAAAAAACCAAAGAAAACAAAAAAACATTGGCTCTGAAGTGACCTAGCAAGCGGTTCAAAGCCAATTAGCCATGGGCAATTATTTTGCTGGCCTACATCTCGTGAATGAATAGAAAAAAAAAGTGACGATAATTCTAAGCGATAATCTGAGGAACTTTTACTTGTCAGTTCGCACAATGTGCTTAATTCTTTTTACCTGTCGATTCTCAGTAATTTCCCATGGTAATTATTATTGACACAGTCGCATCTTGGCTGTTCATTTACCCATTCTTAAAACTACATGATCCTTTTCTCTTTTGAAATTTAAACCTTCAAACTAAAGGCTACGTCACAAATAATACCTCCAGAAACTTCTAACCCTCCGTGTCCAAAATGTGGATTTTCAGTCGATGAATAAATTACACACTTGAGGGACAGGAAATGGAGAGACGTGCTCAGGAGGAAGTTGGATTAATTAATTACAGAGCCAGGCTGGCAATAACCTTCCTGTTAATTAGGTCCCACATCTACACCATTTGGCTAATTGTTGACCTTGTGTGTTTAAGTAAAAGATAAGTTTTTGATCTTAAATTCAATGGATGTGCAATCAGTTCCCAACCATATCTTCGCCAATCCCATTGGGTAACATTGCACAAAATGTGAAGCCTTTAAACATCTGTTAGCTTCACAAATATCCATGTGAAATACTCCTCGTGGGAGCTGAAATTCCCCTTTAAATAATTTGAGCAGCTCAGCTTGCGTGAATAAATGTCACTTCCTTTCGTAAATTTTTCCTGATGTTTTAATTAGGCATCCAAATTTGTTTATACATTTCACACTTTCGATTGGTAATTGAACTGTAAGAAAGCCAGCGTTTTTCGAGGGCTTGTCCCAACAGCATTTAGTGTTTTTGTATTTTTCCCTGTGTCTCCGGCATCGTCCTGTAGATTTTTAGTTTTAAAAATTGCTGGAGTGCTTTATGTCCCCGTGTAACAGGTGCTCGAGCAGAACATGTGGAATTCTGGTGTAAGTTATCTGAAGAGCTGTTTCAATAGCAAGAATCTTGAATGCTGAATAAGAGAGGGAGAGAGATTGCCTTTCTGAAACTTATGTCCCAGAGTGAAATCTATTTGCACTTTGGTTGCGAAACTTGAAATCTTTGTTGGATGTTCTGAATCCTGTAACTGCACAAGAAGCAGCCCCTCTGTGGCGGGACACATACATAGCAAATAATATTCTTTATTGTCACAAGCAGGCTTAAATTTACACTGTAATGAAGATACTGTGAAAATCTCCCAGTTGCCACAATGTGGCGCTGTTTGGGTGCACAGAGGGAGAATTCAGAATGTCCAATTCACCTAACAGCACGTCTTTTGGGACTTGTGAGAGGAAACTGGAGCGCCCGGAGGAAGCCCACGCTGACACGGGGAGAATGTGCAGACTCCGCACGGACAGCGACCCAGCGGGGAATTGAACCTGGTACCCTGGAGCTGTGATGCAATAGTGCTAACCACTGTGCTACCGTGCCGCCTTGTACGATGCGGAAAACGTTGACACTTACTGCACCGAGGGAGCACAGATTCCAGCATGAATCGGGTAATAACTACTGAGGTCAGGCTTCCCGGTCTCATTATTCCCTCTCTAATCTCCTCTGTCCACAAGCTGAGGAGGTAGGTACTGTATTGTGTTTATTTTTCCAAATATATCTGCCTCCAATGCCACCACATCCTTCTGCAATTTGTTCAGCAAAAATCCTTGGGGAATGTGAACACTATTCATGGTGGATGTTCTGGAATTCTGTAGAAACCTGGCATGATTCAAAATACAATATTGACCAGGTTGCCCAATCTCGATCTGCTCTCTGATATTTGGGTCATTTATCGAAACAATTTCATGGATATTCACAGTAAATGACGGGGGGTTGCAGGCAGGGCATTCCATGCCCTTACTACTCTCTGAGTAAAGAACCTACCTCTGACATGTGTCCTATATCTATCTCCCCTCAATTTAAAGCTATGTTCCCTCATGCTGGACATCACCATATGAGGAAAAAGGGACTCGATGTCCACCCTATCTAATCCTTTGATCATCTTGTATGCCTCAATTAAGTCACCTCTTAACCGTCTTCTCTCTAACGAAAACAGCCTCAAGTCCCTCAGCCTTTCCTCGTAAGATCTTCCCTCCATACCATGCAACATCCTTGTAAATCTCCTCTGTACCCTTTCCAATGCTTCCACATACTTCCTATAATGCGGCGACCAGAACTGCACGCAATACTCCAAATGCGGCCGCACCAGAGTTTTGTACAACTGCAACATGACCTCAGGGCTCCGAAACTCAATTCCTCTACCAATAAAAGCTAACACCGTACGCCTTCTTAACAACCCTCTCAACCTGGGTGGCAACTTTCAGGGATCTATGAACATGGACACCGAGATCTCTCTACTCATCCACACTACCAAGAATCTTACCATAAGCCCAGTACTCTCTTCCTGTTATTCCTTCCAAAATGAATCATCTCACACTTTTCTGCATTAAACTCCATTTGCCACCTGTCAGCCCAGCGCTGCAGCTTATCTATGTCTCTCTGTAACTTGTAACATCCTTCTGCAGTGTCCACAACTCCACCGAATTTAGTGCCATCTGCAAATTTACTCACCCATCCTTCTAAGCCCTCCAGGTCATTTATAAAAATGACAAACAGCAGCGGCCCCAAAACAGATCCTTGTGGTACACCACTAGTAACTGTACACCAGTCTGAACATTTCACATCAACCACCACCCTTTGTCTTCTTCCAGCTAGCCAATTTCTGATCCAAACTGCTAAATCACCCTGAATCCCATGCCTCCGTATTTTCTGTAATAGCCTACCGTGGGGAACCTTATCAAACGCTTTACTGAAATCCATATACACCACATCAACTGCTTTACCCTCATCCACCTGTTTGGTCACCTTCTTGAAGAACTCAATAAGGTTTGTGAGGCACGACCTACCCTTCACAAAACCATGTTGACTATCTCTAATCAAATTATTCCTTTCCAGATGATTATACATCCTAACTCTTATAAACCTTTCCAAGACTTTGCCCACAACAGAAGTAAGGCTCACTGGTCTATAGTTACCGGAGTTATCTCTACTCCCCTTCTTGAACAAGGGGACAACATTTGCTATCCTCCAGTCTTCTGGCACTATTCCTGAAGACAAAGGTGACTTAAAGATCAAAGCCAAAGGCTCAGCAATCTCCTCCCTAGCTTCCCAGAGAATCCTAGGATAAATCCCATCCGGCCCAGGGGACTTAGCTATTTTAACACTTTCCAGAATCGAATCATGGCTAATATTTTCTCATCCCCATTTTCCTCCCTTTGCCCCATAACCCCTGATCCCCTTATTAATCAAGGCTCCTTGTGGTTGGGTACCTGACCTCTGTTCTCCTATATATGTGTGGCTGCCTGGTATTGAAACATACCACGGGGCATACTTGTGGTCCATGAGGTGTGCCCTGCCTGTCGCTGTACTGGGCATTCTTTCCGGATCCTCTCGTGCTCTTTCCAACTTCTCTGCTCCTCTTGCGCTCCCTTTGTAAACATAAGCCAATTAGGAGTTTAGGCACAATCCTGGCCCTGGCCGTTTGGTCAGTTAGCCCATGAGTCATGGGAACAAGACCTGGATATCAGTTGTGCTTTAGTTTAATAAACCGCTTTACTGTTTCAAGACTGTCTTCTCGATCGCCTTGCAATACAACAGCTGCCCAACCATCTCCAGGTGGCCCTCATTCCATCGTAAGGTGAGAATTGGGGATGTTCACTGATGATGACAGCTCATGATGAAACAGTCCATGTCCATATGCAGCAAGACTTGGGCCAATAAGTGGCAAATAACATTCACGCTGCAGCATGTGCCAGGAAATGACCATCTCCAACAAGGGAGAACCTAACCATTGCCCCCTGACATTCAATGGCATTGACATCGCTGAAGATAGTTGGGCTTCGGACAGATGCCCGAAGTAGCTCATGTAGCGATATCATGGGTCAGGCATTGGCCTCCAACAACACAGCAGTCTGCCTTTTGTCCTAGGTATGAGTTCAACCAATGGAGACTGATTTGCTTCGACCTCAAATTTGCTGGAGCTCCCTGATGGCAAACTCAGTCACATGCTGCCTTGGAGTCCACCCTCACCTGAGCCAGTACTAGTGCAAAGTAATAGCATAAATAATATTTTAATGCTCCAAATATGTTTATAAAGCAGAAAATTGCACTTCTCAATAAACAAACAGTTAAAACAAGGAAAAGGCATTGGGATCATTCCATAATGTGTGATTATTATTTCATGAGCTTTACCCCGTCACACTCCTTTGTTATCCTGTTGATTCCCAATTTTAAGGAACACCAAGCCTGAAAGTGACTTGACAGTCGTAGAAAGCAGACATTGTGGTGATATGCATCACTGTAAATACACAAGGGGTGAATGTAAATGCACTACAACTAAGTAAACACTAGAGGGAGCACAGGAGATGTCCTTAGAGAGAAGGACAGGGGCAGATCAGAAACATCACACCCACCACATGGCTTGGAGCAGACTGGTTAGTTAGACTGAGTTACTATAGCAAGATTAGCAGGAGAGTCAAACTCAAGTAGGAGAATTGTTAACTCTCCAATAAATGTGTTCAACCGATCTCCAAGTCTGAACCTTCCTTTGTCAGAGCATACATCAAGGAAGCAGCTTATACTACATGAAGAAGCATAACACAACAGACTTAACATGACTTAATATCCTCAATCTGATATTCCAACTGAGGAGTTACTCTGTTTAAAACCCTTCAGTCGAGAAAAACTCAGATCATCGTTATAAAAAGGATGAGGTCGACTAAACAAGCAATTAACTTAATAAAGCTTTCAACAGAATTTCTTTCCTGTCATTTCTTTTTGCTCCTGACAAATGCATTGCAATCGTAAACATGAACTAATATAGCCTGTCCCCTCTTGTCACAGGTGAAACATCTTGCATTTGTATAGCACCTTTCACAACATTAGGGTGCCCCCCCCCCATCCCAAAGTGCTTTATTGCCAATTAATAACTTTTTGAAGTGTAGTCACTGTGGTGATGTGGAAAGTGCGGCGGGCAAGTTGTGCACAGCAAGATCCCACAAACGGCAATGGCCGGATCATCTGATGCTGGTTAAGGGAGAGGATTTGGCCAGGGCCCTGGGGAGAAATCCCCTCTTTTCGATTCGTGCCATGGGGTCTTTCACGTCCACCTGAGAGGGCAGGTACGGCCATGGTCTGGTGCGAAAGGCGGCACCTCCAGCCATGCGCAACCGCTCGATACTGCGCCTTGTCCTCGAGAGCATCAACCTGGGTTTTGTGTTCAATTCCCTGCGGCGGGATTTAGGTCCATGACCTCCTGACTTGGGGGCAAAGGTGGCACCCCTGACCAACAGTTCAAACAGTCGTTTATCAAACATTATCAAACTGATTCGCATGCTGCTAGCGGGGTGCGGATGAAGACCAGGCCGAACCTCTACCCCACAAACCCCCCCCCCCCCCTTCCACACCCAATTCTCCATGAAACCAGCGGGTTAACACACTGGTTCAGAGCGCTTCGGGACCAACATGGGTGTGCAGAAGTCAGGATTTCCTGAGGAAGGCCCGGTGTTGCCCTTGGAGTTCGGGATGGAGGTCAGCAGCAACCCTGGAACCCTCCCGCACCACAGTAAGTGGATTCTCCAGCTTCTGTGTCATTGAGGAGATCAATCATCTTCCTTCCAATGGTGGGTCAATGATGCTCAGTGCCTTTTAGATTTGGCACCTAGGCATGATGGCTGGATGCGCACCGTCATGCCCACCCTGCCACAAATACGGTGCAAACCTCCCCACCCCCCTCCCCGGTGCATAATATATGCGTTCGGGGCTGGAAGATATGGCATGGTTTCCCATCGACTTCTGCAGCAGCAACACTCCCTGTTCTGTCCCGTCCCTGCCACAGGCCTTAGTCTCAGGCGGGAGAGTGTAAAAAACTGCTCTGTTTGAGAACAAGGACAAATATTCTCTAACATAAAGTTTCTCTTGTATTCCTGAGCTTGTGTTTGTCATGATTATTTCATAGAATTTACAGTGCAGAAGGAGGCCATTCGGCCCATCGAGTCTGCACCAGCTCTTTGAAAGAGCACCCTACCCAAGCCCACACCTGCACCCCATCCCCACAACCCAGTAACCCCACCCAATACTAAGGCCAATTTTGGACACTAAGGGCAATTTAGCATAGCCAATCCACCTAACCTGCACATCTTTGGACTGTGGGAGGAAATCGGAGCACCCGGAGGAAACCCACGCACACACAGGGAGAACGTGCAGACTCCACACAGACAGTGACCCAAGCCGGGAATCAAACTTGGGACCCTGGAGCTGTGAAGCAATTGTGCTACCGTGCTGCCATTGAATTAAATACATTATGTATTAATATAATGGAGACAATGGCCCAGCACTCAAGTGGTAGCTGGCAGACAGAGGAATTGTACTTGAAGAAGTTTGCCGCTAATATTGGGTCGGGTTTTTTTGGGAGAAATTCCCTGTTGTTCCCATCTCCTGCCTCTTGGTGGTGCCGTTAAACCATTGGACGGAACAAATTAATGCAAGGTTCCATTCGCCTGGATTTTTTCAGTGGTCGTTCCATTAAAAGGTATTTACGATCCCTTCGTATTTCGATGTCAAAGCTTAATGCGAAGTGACAATATTGCCGCTTTACCCTGCCATCTGCTGCACAGCTCATGCCACAAGGAGGCAAGTTGTTCTGCAAAGCACTTAGCCAAATTTCTCGCACAGGTGTCAGCTTGACACTGTCGCCTTGGCAACTTTTCCTGCCGTTTTATCATTTTAAGTTTAAAAATTCACACCCAAAATGTGATGGCGCTGCGAATATCCATCCACGTGAGATACGTCACTTGCTACCCAACGTTGCTGGTCAGAGTCTGGAGTAGGGGCTGCTCCCACAATGTACCAGGCTCAAGCCTGCCTGAAAACTCCATAGAAAAGCATTGATAGAATCCCTACAGGCAGAAGGAGGCCATTCGGCCCATCGAGTCTGCACCGACCCTCTGAAAGAGCACCCCCACCTCGGCCCACTCCCCCGCCCTATCCCCATAACCCCACCTAACCTACACATTTTTGGACACTAAGGGGCAATTTAGCATGGCCAATATACCTAACCTGCACATCTTTGGACTGTGGGGGGAAACCGGAGCACCCGGAGGAAACCCACGCAGACACACACACACGGGGAGAAAGTGCAAACTCCCCACAGTCACCCAATGCCGGAATCGAACCGGGGTCCCTGGTGCTGTCGGGTAGCAGTGCTAGCCACTGTGCCACCGTGATTTGGCTGATGTTGAAATTACCCCTTACTATACAGAATAATATGCCATTTAATTGGCATGGGATGGCGTCCTCTCTCTCTTTGATTGGGATCCTTACGAATTTGTACTTTCGAACATCACTTCGCCAAACGCTTTGTGGTACTGGTCACTCTGTGTCACAGGGAACAGAATGTAGCTGAGCCTCGTGGGAAAAATGACACAATTACCACAACCGGGGCAAGCTTACCTGCGGAATGTGCATTCTAACTGGTCGATTGCACGGCCATTTTCCATGCAATCTGTTGCTGTGAAGAATTGACTCAAATGTGCAGCACAGAAACGGGCCATTCAGCCCATCGTTCCATGCTGGCACGTATGCTCCACATAAACCTTCTACCCCTCGACATCGCACTCTGTCAGCATGCATCCTTTGATTCATTTCTTCCATGCATGCATGATAACTGAATGACGTTTGGCATAGCAAAGTGCGCGCGAGGGTATGACTTACCTTCGGCAGATGAACAAATTGCCTTTCTGTGGGCTCAAGAATTACTGTGGTAACTACACCTGGCCAGCAGCGGAAACATTCCCCGTCCCAACTGTGGTAAACCACTGTAATGTATAATGGCCACTGTATTATATGTAATGTGGTAAGCCACTGCCCAATGGCTCCGCCTCCCCTCGGGCCAGTTTTAAGGTGGTTGGTCTCCGCCTGTGATCCAGTTCGGGATCTGAGGCCAGGAGGCTTTCTGTTTAGTCTATTAAAGCCTCAGTTACGTTCACCACTCGCCATGTGTTCATTGATGGCACATCACCGTCCCTGACACAGGGTTCGGTCAAAGGCAGAAGAGTGTAAGCCAACTGCTTTGTTTGAGAACAGACCACAATGTTCTCCAATATACGCTTTCTCTTATATTCCTGGACCTGTGTTGGTCACCATTATACCGGTGCCTTTAAACTAAATATATTATGTGTTAATATAATGGAGACTTGTTATTTTGAATGTGTCCATGACAACGCGACACTTAACGATCAAAGCAATCGCCACTCCGATTTTGTGATCTTGTAGGGGCTGCAGACATATTAGATTAATGCGAGAGAATGAAAGGCAATGCATTTTGCAAATAGACTGATCTGAGGGAATAAATCTCAGACAAATGAATGGATTTATGCAAATTAAATGGGTTCATATTCAAACAAAATACTTCATGTCGTATAACTTAATGAATTATGTAAAAAAAAAATGTGGAAAATGGAGAAGGCTGTATTGCGTGCATTTAAGTAACCCATAAATAACTGCAATTGCAATCAAGAGTTATGATGTTGGCGTGAGTACAAAGGATGTTGGGAATAGGTTGAATTTACTGTGCGATTTTCGGGCAGGTGCGGAGTAAACAAGGGTTATTTATGCTCTAGTTAAAAAAAAATTACAATTTCAGATGATCCCGCTAAACATTTTTTTAAGTGACTGTGCAGGAGAATTATGCGCACTCTTAAGCTGTTCTTTGGCTGTTAGGTAAAGTGCACACTGAGATACTGACAGCTAACCTGCCAACTCAAACTGTTAAGACACTCCATGTCCGACCTGTGGCAGAAGGTCACCAGCACAAGTATCCGGGATGCTTGTCAATTCTACCTCGTTTGGTTCACACCCCGGATGAAGAGCTGGACAGCTACCTGAACACAAGGCAAGATAATCCAGCACACAGGATTTAGGAAGGAAAATAAAGGGTAGTGCAATATGCAGTTCGTTCATAATCAGATCTTCTTTTTCCCTAAGTTCCAAAAGTATTACATTTTTAAAACTTGCCGCATGATCCCCATAAATCTTCAGCTTTTAGAAAAAAGAGAAATAATGATCGCTGTGAAGGCTGCAGCCTGATTTTGCTCGGGTAGCATTCTCGCCTTTGAGTCAGAAGTTTGCAGATTCATCTCCCACTCCGGAGACGCGTGCACGTTATTTAGGCTGACACTCCCAGTTGCAGTACAGAGGGAGTGCTGCGCTGTCAAAGGTGCCATCTCCCAGCCGATACATTGCAGCGAGGCCCTGTCTTCCCTCTCGTGTGGGTGCAAAAGATCCCGCGGCAATATTCCAGAGGGGAAAAAAAACAGCGCCGTTATCCCCAGACGCTGTTTATCCGCCCAGCAAACTATTGCTGGGACAGATTATCCGATCACTATCTTAATGCTGTTCGTTGGAGCTTGCTGTGTGCAAATCAGCTGTCACGTTTCCTCCATGACATTAACAGAATGCACTTCTTTGGCTATAAAGTGCTTTGGGATGGTCAGAGGTCATGAAAGGCGCTATATAAATTAATTTTTTTTAAAACCCTGCTGCTGACAGGAATCCGTGTCTTTCAGAGTGGTACCTGTTTTCTCTCTGCAGTGAGTGATTCACATATAACCGATGCGGAGAGCCAGGCCTGATGCACCACTCTCAAAGCCACAAGGTGGTTATCTGCACTGTAGCATTACATACATAGATACATAGAAGATAGGAGCAGAAGGAGGCCTTTTGGCCCTTCAAGCCTGCTCCGCCAACGATCATGGCTGATCATCCAACTCAATAGCCTAATCCTGCTTTCTCCCCATAGCCTTTGATCCCATTCTCCCCAAGTGCTATATCCAGCCGCCTCTTGAATATATTCAAAGTTATAGCATCAACTACTTCCTGTGGTAATGAATTCCACAGGCTCACCACTCTTTGTGTGAAGAAATGTCTCCTTATCTCTGTCCGAAATGGTTTACCCTGAATCCTCAGACTGTGACCCCTGATTCTGGGCACACCCATCATTGGTGACATCTTCCCTGCATCTACCCTGTCTAGTCCTGTTAGAATTCTATAAGTCTCTCTGAGATCCACCCTCATTCTTCTGAACTCCAGCGAGAACAATCCCAACCTAGTCAATCTCTCCTCATATGACAGTCCCGCCATCCCTGGAATCAGTCTGGTAAACCTTCGCTGCACTCCCTCGAGAGCAAGAACATCCTTCCTCAGAGAAAGAGACCAAAACTGCACACAATACTCCAGGTGTGGCCTCACCAAGGCCTTGTGCAATTGAAGCAATACATCTCTGCTTCTATACTCAAAACCTCTCGCAATGAAGGCCAACAGACCATTAGCCTTCTTTACCGCCTGCTCCACCTGCATGCTTACCTTCAGCGAATGATGCACAAGGACAACCCTGGTCCCGCTGCACACTGCCCTCTCCCAATTTACAACCTTCAGGTAGTAATCTGCCTTCCTGTTTTGCTTCCAAAATGAATAACCTCACACTTATCTAAATTATACTGCATCTACCATTGATTTGCCCACTCGTCCAACCTGTCCACATCTTGCTGTAGGATCCCTGCATGCTCGTCACAATTCACCATCCCACCTAATTTGATATCATCTGCAAATTTTGAGATGTTACATTTTGTTCCCTTATCCAAATCATTAATATATATTGTGAAAAGCTGGGGTCCCAGCACCGATCCCTGTGGTACTCAACTGGTTACTGCCTGCCAATTTGAAAAGGACCCATTAATCCCTACTCTTTGTTTCCTCTCTGCCAACCAGTTTTCTATCCACCTCAATACATTTCCCCCAATCCCATGCGCTTTAATTTTGCACAATAATCTCTTATGCGGGACTTTGTCGAACTCCTTCTGAAAGTCCAAATATACCACATCGACTGGCTCCCCATTGTCAACTGCACTGGTTACCTCTTCAAAGAATTCGAACAGATTTGTCAAGCATGATTTTCCCTTCATAAAACCATGCTGACTCTGACTGATCCTGCCACTGCTTTCTAAATGTTCCGCTATAAAGTCCTTGTTAATGGATTCAAGCATTTTCCCCACTACCGATGTTAGGCTTACAGGTCTATAATTCCCTGCTTTCTCTCTACCTCCCTTTTTGAATATCGGAGTGACGTGAGCTATCCTCCAATCTGCAGGGACAGTTCCAGAGTCTATAGAATCCCGGAAGATGACCACCAATGCATCCATTATTTCCAGAGCCACCTCCTTAAGCACTCTGGGATGCAGATTCTCAGGTCCTGGGGATTTATCCGCCTTCAATCCCATAAGCTTTCCCTGCACCATTTCTCTATTAATGTTGATCTCCCTCAGTTCTTCTCTCACTAAACCTTTCATTCTCCAATATTTCTCGGATCTGATTTGTGTCCTCATTTGTGAAGACAGAACCAAAGTATGTATTCAATTGCTCAGCCATTTCTTTGTCCCTTATTATGCATTCCCCTGTTTCTGTCTGTAGGGGGCCTACATTTCTCTTTCCAATCTCTTTCTCTTCAAATATCTACAGAAACTTATGTTCCCTGCAATCTTCCTTTCGTACTGTACTTTCCCCTTCTTAATCAATCCCTTCATCCTTCTTTGCTGAATTCTAAACTGCTCCCAATCCTCAGACCTATAATTTTTCTTGGCCAATCTGTATGCCTTTTCCTTGGATCAGATACTATTTCTAATTTCCTTTGTAATCCATGGATTAGCCCTCTTATCCCCGTTGCTATTGTGCCAGAACAGTTGCTGTAGTTCCTCCATGCGTTCCTTGAATATGTGCCATTGTCTATCCACTGTTATCCCTTTAAGTAACTCTCCCCAATCTATAAAAGCCAACTCCTGCCTCATATCCTCATAGTTCCCTTTATTAAGATTCAGCACCCCAGTCTCCGAATCAACTACTTCACTCTCCACCCTGATAAAAAATTCTATCATGTTATGGTCGCTCATCCCCAAGGGGTCTCATACAGCCAGGTTGGCAATGATCCCCTTCTCATTACACAGTACCCAATCTAAGATGGCCTGCTCTCTAGTTGGTTCCTCCACATATTGGTCAGGAAAACCATTCCGTATACACTCCAGGAATTCCTCCTCTACAGCATTGTGGCTAATTTGATTTGCCCAATCTATGTGAAGATTAAAATCACCCATGATCACCGATATTCCCTTATTACATTCATCACTAATTTCATGTTTAATGCCATTCCCAACCTCACCACTGCAGTTTGGGGGTCTATATATGACACCCACTAATGTTTTTGTCCCTTGGTATTTTTCAACTTTACGCATACAGATTCCACATTGTCAGAGCTAATGTCCTTTCTCACTATTGTGTTAATTTCCTCTTTATCCAGCAGTGTCACGCCACCACCTTTTCTTTTATGTCTGTCCTTCCTAAATACTGAGAACCCTGGGACATTCAGTTCCCATCCCTGTTCACCCTGCAGCCATGCCTCCGTAATCCCAATTATATCCATTAACAGGGTCACTAGGGCAGCTGTCAACCTATCAATAGCAACCTAGTCATAAGAGAAACAAGGAATAGCAGAAAACAGGATAATGTTCAATTCTCCGCAAATCATTCTGAATAACATTCACCTTTTTTTTTCCTTTTCCAAAATACTAATTGCACACTCAATTTCACATTGGCCAGTTCCTGTGGTTCAAACTTTGGGATAATTTCTTCAAAGATACGCTACGCGTTTCTGTTTTAATGGGTGGGGTTTTCTTGCGCAAAAATCTTTTTGGGGGTTTTCTCCAATCATGCCTCTCAAGATCACGATACACTGCCCTGGTCACTGGCTATGAGGACAAGTTGCAGTATTGGGCCTGTAACGTGGTGTCCCCACTGGGTCTGAGGGAAGAAAGTCAGCAAGGAATTGTTGGCAAGGAGGCAGGGTGGTTTCTGTCTGAGTTTGCAGCCCACATCCTGGATTCCTCGCTGCATCTCGATACTCAATGCAGTACCGAGGGGGTGCTGCACTGTTGGCCCTTTTGGGTGATGCTTTAAGCCGAGCCCCCATCTGCCTGCTCAGCTGTATGTGAGAGACTCCACGGCACTTGGTGAAGAGCGGGAGAGTCGTCCTCGGTGTCCTGCCCAATATTCATCCCCTCAATCAACATCACTGAACCAGATTACTTCATCATTGCTGCTTCTGGGAGCTCTCTGTGCGCAAATTGGCTGCCGTGTTTCCTACATTAGTCCTGTGATGACATTTCAAAGGGTATCTCATTGGCTGTAAAGCAGTTTGGGGCTTTCCATTGCCATGAACACGTGGGCAGCACGGTAGCTCAGTGGTTAGCACAGTTGCTTCACAGCGCCAGGGTCCCAGGTTCGATTTCCCCGCTGGGTCGCTGTCTGTGCGGAGTCTGCACGTTCTCCCCGTGTCTGCGTGGGTTTCCTCCGGGTGCTCCGGTTTCCTCCCACAAGTCCAAAGACGAGCACGTTAGGTGGATTGGCCATGCTAAATTGCCCTTAGTGTCCAAAAAAGGTTAGGAGGGGTCATTGGGTTATGGGGATGGGGTTGAAGTGGCTTAAGTGGGTCGGTGCAGATTCGATGGACTGAATGGCCTCCTTCTGCACTGTATATTCAATGTTCTGTGAAAGCAAGTCTTTCTTTTTGCTCATTGGTTTGTATGAGCCATTCGCTGATCAGTGTCAGAGTACTAATGACCAATTTCAGTCTTGACTTGGGGAGGAGGAACTCCAAGTTGAGAAATTAATTCACAACAAGCAAAATATCATGCCAAACTGTGGCTTGACGGAGCGTGATGGAGGCACCATTTACTTCAGTGAAGGTCATTTTGAAGTCTTGAGACAGACCTATATGTGTGCCATAAATGCTAAAATGTGTTTATGTTTCGCAAACAAGAAACAGTGCCAACATTTTATTTACACTTTGAGTGGCACTGCTCACAGATAAATTGTTACCAAAGATTGGAATGTTACACAGTGTAACACATTATTATTCCACTGCGAAGATGTAGCAGTTTGTTACTGATATGTTCCCTTTAAAATGATAAAATGTAGTTGCTGTGCCTTTCTGGGTCATTCAGAGGTTAATTGCTCTAGGGCAAATCTTCCAATTGGAGTTTGGACTGACTTTGTTTAATGCTTCTTCATTGAAACCTAAAGTGACACAGATGAGGCTCAAAATTTTCATATTTTCTAATTGATGGCAGTATGCAAACAGATTTTCTTTTTGCCAGTTTTCAATATAATGATGGATTGTGAGGGGATCCTGGAAGTTAAGGTTATTTAGATATGTTTGGTGCAGGAAAAGTATTTTAAAATGTTAGGCCCGTAATGGTGAGTCAGCAGGGTAGTGGTTGTGGTGAACAGTATGATGAAAACTCGAAACAGTTTTTCACTGATCGTCTATTTGAAAAACGTTTTCTAATTTGGAGACTCAAACTGAGGTGGGGCATGGAGCAATGAATCCGAATTCAAGGGACATAATCATTGGCAGCAATGAAATTAACCTCTGTTATTGCTCGTGATTTGGAATGAGATCAATTTTCTATTCTGAGCAATGGAGACATGTGAAAGGCCCGTCTACAGAACAGTCTGAATTTCCAACTTCCTCTGATGCTAAGGCAGGAAAGCCAACCCACCATCGCTGAGCTGCCTGAAGGCTCTGACCACCAATGGTGTCTATGCTCTGGAGGAGCCTTTTTCCATCTTACTTCAGCTCATCCTAATATATTCACTGGCATCTAGGAGAGGGAATCTAATTGAAACGTATAACATTCTGGCAGAGCTGGACCAAATGGATGCAGAGATGTTGTTGTTACCTCTGGCTGGGATGGGGGGTCCAGAATACGGGGTCACGATCTGAGGATATGGAGTTGGCCAATTGGGACTGAGATGAGGAAAAATGTCTTCACTCAGAGGGTGGTGAACATATGGAAATCTCCACCACGGAAGACTGTGGAGGCCAAGTTGCCAAATATATTTAAGAAGGAAAGAAATACATTCCTAGACTCTGGATTCTAAATGTGTCAAAGAGCAAAGGAAGAGACCCAAAGGAAGGGAGATAAAGGATCGGCCATGATCATATTGAATGATGGAGCAGGTTCAAAAGGCCGAATGGCCTACTTCTGTTCCTATTTTCTATGTTTCTATGTTACGTTTCTATATCCATGAATGTCTGCGTGAATTAAAGAATAGAAAGAGGCCTAAGCTAGTCTTGGTAATGATAACTAGACAGTTCACCCCTGAGAATTTAATCAAGTTGGAAAGCATATAACGTTATCGGAAAGAACACAATGATATGACTAGAAGCTAGTGAGTGTTGTCCGATTCCGCGGAAAAGAATGATGAGCCTGTTAGTTTGACATCTACCAGTTAGAATCTATTGTTAAGGATGTCATTCTAGACCATCTATTGACAATAAATCCAAGCTAACTGGGGTTTATGAAAGGGATCCTGCACCTAATGAGCTCTTTGGGAATCTAACTGAGTTAGTGGCTGAGATATTGCGGTTGATATTATGAATTGATTTATAGAGGGAAATTCAGAAGCTCATTCACAAGAGGTTTGTGTCTGCGATGAGGACTGTTGGTATTCGACGGGGAGTCTCTAACACAGTACGAAATAGAAGGGAACGGCAGTGAACAATAGCAAGAGCAAGTGAACAGAATTGTGCCAGAAATATCTGCTGCTCAAGATAAAGAGTTGCCCCCCCCACCCTCCCCCCACCCCCCCCCAACCCCCCCCCCCACCCCCCCACCCCCACACACCACACCCCCCCCCCCCCCCCCCCCCCCCCCCAAACACATTCCTACCCCATGACCTCGCTAACGGGAAGTTGCAGTCAAGTACAGGGCTCAGGTGAAGAGGGATAGTGGGGTAATTTGCCTAAGGTACACAGAGGCAATCCAATCGCCATTCTTACATAAGAAAATAAGAACTAGGAGCAGAAGTAGACCGTCCGGCCCTTCGAGCCTGCTCCGCCATTCTATAAGATCATGGCTGATCTATTCGTGGTCTCAGAACCACTTACCTGCATTCGCGCCATATCCCGTAATTCCTTTATTTTTCAAAAAAACATCTACCCTATCTTTAAATATATTCAATGATGTAGCGTCTACTACTCCTTTCGGTAGGGAATTCCATACTTTAACCACCCTCTGAGTGAAGAAGTTCCTCCTTGATTCAGTCCTAAATCTGCTCCCCCTAATCTTGAGGCTATGCCCTCTTGTTCTATTTTCACCTACCAGTGGAAACATCCTTTCTACTTCTATCTTATCCATTCCCTTCAAAATTTTCTATGTTTCTATTAGATCCCCCCTCAACCTTCTGAATTCCAGTGAATATAATCCCAATATACTCAGCCTCTCCTCATACGATAACCCCCTCAACTCCGGAATCAGCCTAGTGAACCTCCTCTGCACCCCCTCTAGTGCTAGCACATCCTTTCTCAAGTGTGGAGACCAAAACTGCACACAGTACTCCAGGTGTGGATTCACCAGCACATTGTACAACTGCAACATTACCTCTCTGCTTTTAAACTCAATCCCCTTTGCAATGAAGGACAAAATTCCATTTGCCTTCCTAATTACTTGTTGCACCTGCAGACCAACCTTCTGTGACTCATGCACAAGTACACCCAGGTCCCTCTGCATAGCAGCATGCTGCAGCTTTTTACCATTTAAGTAATAATCCGTTCTATTGTTACTCCTACCAAAATGCACAACTTCACACTTATTGACATTATACTCCATCTGCCAGACCTTTGCCCACTCACTCAATGTGTCAATGTTCCTCTGTAAGGTTTTACAGTCCTCAGTACACTTTGCTCTGCCACACACCTTCGTGTCATCTGCAAACTTGGATACCTTACACGTAGTTCCCAACTCCAAATCGTCTATATAAATTGTAAATAATTGTGGTCCCAACACCGATCCCTGAGTTACACCACTCGTCACTGATTGCCAGCCAGAATAGCACTCATTTATTCCCACTCTTTGTTTCCTGTTAGACAACCAATTCTCTATTCATGCTAGTACTCTACCCTTAACACCATGCATCCTTATCTTATGCAGCAGCCTCTATGCGGTACCTTGTCAAAGGCCTTTTGGAAATCTAGGTACACCACATCCACTGTCTACCTTGCTCGAAATGTCCCCTTTGCCTACCTTGCTCGAAATGTCTTCATAGAATTCCAAGAGATTCGTCAAGCATGACCTGCCCTTCATGAATCCATGCTGCGTCCGTTCGATGGAACAATTTCTATAGAGGTGCCCTCCTATCTCTTTCTTGATAATAGACTCAAGAATCTTCCCCACGACAGAGGTTAAGCTAACCGGTCTATAATTCCCCATCTTTTGTCTACTTCCCTTTTTAAACAGTGGCGTCACATTTGCTGTTTTCCAATCCTCTGGGACTGCCCCAGTGTTCAGCGAATTTTGGGAAATTACCACCAGTGCATCTGCTATTACTCCAGCCATCTCTTTCAGTACCCTGGGATGCATTCCATCAGGGCCAGGAGACTTATCTATCCTGAGCTCCATTAGCTTGCCCAACACTTGCTCTTTCGTGATAGTAATGGTTTCCAGGTCCTCACCTACCTTCTTCTCTCGGTTAATTGCTGGCATTGCAGGGCAGCACGGTAGCATTGTGGATAGCATAATTGCTTCACAGCTCCAGGGTCCCAGGTTCGATTCCGGCTTGGGTCACTGTCTGTGTGGAGTCTGCACATCCTCCCCATGTGTGCGTGGGTTTCCTCCCACAGTCCAAAGATGTGCAGGTTAGGTGGATTTGCCATGATAAATTGCCCTTAGTGTCCAAAATTGCCCTTAGTGTTGGGTGGGGTTACTGGGTTATGGGGACAAGGTGGAGGAGTTGACCTTGGGCAGGGTGCTCTTTCCAAGAGCCGGTGCAGACTCGATGGGCCGAATGGCCTCCTTCTGCACTGTAAATTCTATGATCTATTTTATTAGTGTCCTCCACTGTGAAGACCGAAACAAAATATTTGTTCAATGCCTCCGCCACTTCATCATATCCCATAACTAAATGACCACTCTCATCCTCTAACGGACCAATGTTTACTTCAGCCACTCTTTTTAGTTTTATATAATTATAAAAACTTTTGCTATCCGTCTTTATATTCTGTGCCAGTTTTTTTTCGTGTTCTATCTTACTTTTCTTTATGGCTTTTTTTGTGGATTTCTGCTGACCTTTAAAGTTTCCCCAATCTTCTAGTTTCCCGCTGATCTTGGCCACTTTGTAAGCCTTCTCTTTCAATTTGACAGCCTCACGTATCTCCTTAGACACCCAGGTAGATTACCTCTTTTCTTACAATTCTTCCTTCTCACTGGAATATACTTTTGTTGAGCACTATGAAAGATTTCTTTGAAAGTACTCCACTGCTCCTCAACTGTCCTACCATAAAATATTTGTTTCCAGTCTACTTTAGCGAGGTCCTTCCTCATTCTATCATAGTCCCCTTTGTTCAAACATAGGACCCTGGTATTGGATTCTATCATCACACTCTCCATCTGTATACTAAATTCAACCATGCTGTGATCACTCCTCCCAAGAGGATCCCTAACAATGAGGTCATTAATTATTCCTGCCTCATTACACAGGACCAGATCTAGGATAGCTTGCTCTCTCATCGGTTCCATTACATATTGTTCCAGAAAACTATCCCGGATACATTCAACAAACTCCTCTTCAAGGCTACCCTGACCCAGCTGATTTGACCAATCTATATGCAGATTAAAATCTCGCATGATAACTGCTGTACCCTTTTCACAGGCATTAGTTATCTCTTCATTTACTGCCTGTCCCAGTGTGATGCTATTATTTGGTGGCCTGTAGACTACGCCTATCAGTGTCTTTTTCTTCTTAGAATTTCTCATTTCTACCCAAATGGATTTAACCTCATTCTCCCTAGAACCTATATCATCCCTCAATGCCACCCTGATGTCGTCCTTGATTATTAATGCTACTCCACCTCCCTTACATACCTGTCTATCCCTCCAAAAAGTCTGGTACCCCTGGATATTTAACTCCCAGTCGTGACCATCCTGCAACCATGTCTCCGTAATGGCTATCAAGTCATATTCATTCGCGATGATTTGTGCCGTTAATTCATCAACTTTGTTATGAATGCTACGAGCATTCAGGTAAAGTGCCTTAATGCTGACTTTCTTATCATTATTAGAGAAATTGGACATCATGAGATGTCCTAAGTTATCCTTTTTGCTTCATTCCTAGTCTGCCTGGAACTTAAACCCACCTGCACACATGCTAACCTGCTGCTTATCCTTCCATTTAACTCCCTACTCCCTGTCGCTTTCCCTTTCTCTTCCCCACGACTCAGAAGTTTAAAGTCCTACTGACCATCCTATTTATCCTTTTCGCTAGAACACTGGTTCCAGATCGGTTCAGGTGGAGACCGTCCCAACGGTACAGATCCCCCCGGTTCCAAAACTGGTGCCAATGCCCCATGAAATAGAATCCCTCTTTCCCACACCAATCCCTTAGCCACGTGTTTACTTCCCTAACTTTCTTATCCCTATGTCAATTAGCACGTGGCTCGGGCAGTAATCCGGAGATTATGACCCTCGAGGACCTGTTCTTCAATTTCCTTCCTAGTGCTTGATAATCCCCAAACAGGTCCTCCACCCTAGCCTTGCCTATGTTGTTAGTCCCAACGTGGACCACAACAACTGGATCCTCCCCCTCCCGCTCCAGTATCCTTTCACGCCCACTTGCCTGCCCTCTCCCAATAACCCCTTAACCTAACCTACACATCTTTTGGACACTAAGAGGCAATTTAACATGACCAATCTGCCTAACCTTCACATCTTTGGGCTGTGGGAGGAAACCGGAGCACCCGGAGGAAACCCACACAGACACGGAGAGAATGTGCAAAATCCACGCAAACAATCACCCAAGGCCCGAATTGAACCCTGGTGCTGTGAGGCAGCGGTGCTAACCACTGTGCCACCCTATCGCCCTCAATTCTCACGAAGATCTATCGACTTCTGGTCTGAATCTGCACAACCACTGCATCCACAGATCTGTGGGGCAGGGAATCAAAATTTAATTCACTAAGGTGAAGGAATTTCTCCTCACCTCAATCCAAAATAACTGTGAGAACATGACGCCATGTTCCAGATCCCTCAGCCAGGGGGAACGTTTTCTCTCAGCATCTACCCTGTCAAACTGCTTAAGAATTTCATATGTTTCCATTTTCATATTCCTATTATAGATTTTAGGGTCTGTCGAAATGGCCTGTGCAACTTTGTCACACTGCAATTGCACCTTCCTGCCTGTGGGGGGGCTATAATCCTGTGTTTTGCGGAGAGAGAGACCGCCCGCCATGGTGAGTTTTCCAGCGGTTCACCACTGGTTGCCAACAGGATATGTTGGCCCAGCTGATATTTATGGGCCTGGATTCTCCGAAACGGTGGCTAAATGTTGATGCCAGCGTAAACACCAGAGTGGGCCTCTTGGCCCAGCGATTCCGTGACCCATAGGGAGCCAGCATAGCGCCGAAGTGCTCCACACAGCTCCGTCTGTCGTACGCAGCCATGCACTGGCAGCCGTGGGTCCGTGCATGCGCGAGGCAGCTGGGTCCGCGCAACATGGCGGAGCCACACAGCGGGCCAGCGCGGAAGAAGTCAGGCCCACCCTAGATCGCCTGTGCCCACTGATCGGAAGCCCCCGATCGCGGGCCTGGCCATCGTGGAGCCCCCCCCCCCCCTCCAGAGATTGATCCCCCCCCCCCCCCCCCAACCAGGACGGCTATCGAAGCCGCGACGCTGAGCTCCCGCCTGGTGGAACCATACGTGAACCACGCCAGCGGGAACTCGGCCGGTTGACCGCGGAGAATCGCCGGGGGGGGGGAGGGGGGGATCTCTTTCAACGGTCCCCGACCGGGGCCGATTCTCCGGTCGGCGGAGAATCGCGTCCCGGTGTCGGACCCGATTGAGGCCCCATTCTCCGTTCCCGCGCCAAGCGTGATTTTGGTGCAGAGGCTCAGAGAATCCTGCCCCCGGCTCTTTTGTGCGGCTGCTCCGTCGACCACCGGGGAACCCGTCCGGGGTGGACCAGAAGACCCAGCCAATGGGAACGGATGGAAAATCCCACCCTTGAAGCCAACACCATTCTGCCACTGGAAATGGATTGTCGCAGGATTCGCTGAAATGGCAGCCAGTGGCTGCCCCGTTCGTGAGGCTTTAACCCCCCCCCCCCTCCCCCCCACTCACTCTTCAGTGAACAGATATTTTGCCCTGTGAGTTGCTGGCAGTGTCGGTGCTGCTGGCAGGGTGAGGTGCCCGACAACCTCTCATTCAACCAATGAGATTTAAGGATTGAGGAAGAAACGGGACGGGATCTTTCCGGCCCCACCAAAGCTGACTGCCCCGCGGCAAGTTACCTGGGGGTGGGCTGGCAAAAATTCCTGAGACTTTGGAAGTAGTGGCTCACCACGGAGCAGCTGGAAAATCCCATCCATAGGATGAATTAGAGTCAAATCCGGTACAGTTTGAGAAATAAAAAGAGGAAAATTGGATTAAGCAACAGGGAGACAAAAGGAGACCGAAAGAACAGGTAGGAATAGCTTTAAAAAAATGTATAATTTAAATATATATCTTTAAGCACAATTTGCTACCTGTACGAATTAAATTCTGGGGCTGGATTCTCGGGTCTCCCAGCCGTGTGTTTCTTGGCTGTGTGCTGTTGGCTGATAGCGGGATCTCGGCACCCGCCGCTCGTCAATGGGATTTCCTATTGAAACCACCCTACCCCACCAGGAATCCCAAGGGCAGAAACCGGAATTCCCAAAGGCGGAGAATCCTGGCCCCGGTTTCATTTGTTCGTTTTCTGGGCTGGAGGGATTGACTGGCATTGCAGGAACACGCACCTTTCCCGTTAAAAAGGTGCTTACGCTGTTGAGTGCTTTGCCTGACCTTCTAGCACAAGCTTGATTGGTGATTTAATTGTTTTGAAACTTACGGGGTGGTTGAGGGCTAACTGCGGCCGAAAGACGTTTACAGCAATGAGGGAGAAAAAATATCCACGAGGACGGACCATCATTTCCTCATTCAGGCCCTTTGCTGCAGGGAGTTGCACAGTTTTGAGACGTCTGCACACACATTCCTCGGACTTGTGAACGTCAATCATTATTAATTCACTTTCAAGCTCTTTCACAAAATGGTCCAGTAGATGAGGACTGCATCTTATATTGTGCTGATTTAACTCTCAGCTCCCTCCCAGCTACATTTACATTTCTACCAGAATATATTCCTTTTTATCCAGAGGGTGTCATGAATATTTATAGCTGATTTATTTTCCCCATCTGTTTTAGCCCCTCTTAGGAGCAGGTAGCTTACTCAATATGTGTTTGAGGCTGTGTTACCTCCTGCAATAATCTCCCCCAGGAACTCTCCTTAACCTGACCCCAACTCTTAGGCAGTATATATTAGATTTTCAGGGTTTTATCCAAGACAGCGAACTTAAGACCTGCTTAGCGTGAAAGAATTGAAGAGATCATCCTTCAGATGATTGCAAAGATAGCTGACTGCTTCTTTCAACTGCAATTTATTTTCATTTTTATTTTTCCCAGGTTGGAACCTTCAGTGATTTAATAAGACATTTAGGGGAGAATTTAAAATCTTCCTGTCTTGTTAAGAATAAGCATGTCTGATGTTTTAAAGGGAGACAGCTAATCAGAAATGATAAGGTTCAAAAGGATGTGGAAAACTGTATATTTATAATGCTTAACATTCTGACATTACATCAAATTAAATTATGAGATAGGGCGACAAGTAGCAACGAGACACACACACATAAGCGATTTCCGTATTCTAGCACATCCGCATATCCCACAGTCCCCTCTGTCAACAAGTGTACGTATATGTCAGCCAGGTTTCACTGGGTAACCCTCTCACTTCAGAGCCAGAAAGCTCTGGATTGAAGTCCCAGTCCAGGGACATTGGTACAACATCGAGCGCGAGAGCCTACTGCAGTGGTGAGGAAGTGCTGCATTGTCAGAGATGCCACTGTTTGGACGTGTGTTAAGTCAAGGCCCCACATCCTGTCCCCTCAGGTGGATGTAAAAGATCCCACGGCACCATTTCTATTGGCATTTTACAATTTTACAGAATGATGCTTTTAACGGATGGCGTATCTGGTATTTACTTGTTAGACAGTTTCTTATTTACATTAATTTTTCTTAACATACATTCTCCCCCTTCCCCCCCCCCCCCCCCTTACCCCCTCCCTGCCCCCTCCCCATCCCCTCGTTGGTAGCCCCCTCTACCACCTTGGGTGTCCTACTGCTGAGCTCCTCTCCTCTTTTCTGCGGCTTTTGTTGTTGATCTTGTGGGTTCGGAGGGTGGGGGGGGGGGGGGGATTCCTGCTCCCTCCCCTCCCCCCTTTTCCCCCCATGTTTCTCTCTGGGGCTCCCTTGGGATTCCTCCTCATCTCCTTCCCTTTCCCCCTTTGTACCTTCTCGGTGTATGCGTGATCTCCCCTAGTTTCCCCCTCTTTCCCTCGTCGCTGTTGGCCTCAAATGACATTGGGACAGACCGACGAATGGCCCCACGCTTCGTGGAAGCCCTCCTCTGACGAGCGGATGGTGAATAGATAGAGACCTGCTACTACTTTAAGACTTTCTTTTTACCGTGAATGTGGAAGAGAGCTCTTTGGGACTAATTACACAGAAATAACTACAAAACCAGGACGTTCGAATAGCCAGTCCGCTTTGTTCATTCTACAAATGAACATTCATGTTAAGCCCTCGCACCCATTCAGTTCCCAGATCATTTTCTCCCTTTCTCCTTCAATCACTTATATATCCTGTTCGTGGCAGTTCTCAGAATCCCTGCTTCAATCGCAATCTCCGGATGTGAATCTCACAGCCTCCTAACCCTCTGTGCATTTCTCCAACTTTTGCCTATCATCTTGGGTCAAATTAGCTTCACTCTAATCCTCCCAAATACTGGAAACAATCTGCTACTTTCAACTTTGTGCCCACCCCGCATAATTTTAAATCCCATTAACCATAATAATCTTTATTATTGTCACAAGTAGGCTGACATTAACACTGCAATGAAGTTACTGTGAAAAGCCCCTAGTTGCAACACTCCGGCGCCTGTTTGGGTTCACAGAGGGAGAATTCAGAATGTCCAATTCAGGACTGTGGGAAGAAACCGGAGCACCCGGGGGAAACCCACGCAGACACGGGGAGAATGTGCAAACTCCACACAGACAGTGACCCAAACCGGGAATCGATCCCGGGACCCTGGCGCTGTGAAGCAACAGTGCTAACCACTGTGTTACCGTGCTACCGTATCGTGCCATTAATAGCTCACCCTGCAACCAACCTATTGTGTGTGCATATTCGCACAGCAGGCAGCATGTTAGGGATTCTGCACTGTATCCTTTGCATTGCCACGACACCTTTACAATAACACAGATCTCAAAACTGCAAACAGCCCATCAACTGGGACCTTGCTACGTTTTACAGAAATTCACCACCTCATCTTTGGCAATCTGTGCCTCTTGGCATAAAAGCTGGTTTCCCATTGGTTTTGTGGCTGTGTCCATTTTGATCACAGTGGGTAGCATCCCTGCCCCTGAGCTCCCGGAAGCTCTGGGTTCGAGTCCCACACGAGGACTTGACGGCCGAGGAAGATGCGTTCGTAACGAGGCGAAACAGGGTGAGTGGGACAACCTGCAAATCCTTCCAAACTCGCCAATGGCTGGCGGCAAGAGCGGGAGAGACTCAGGGTCCATCATCCTTGATGTGGAGTGGCGCCCCTTGGGCGAGAAGCCTCTGGCGACAGCTCAGCGACCCTGTTCCGGGAATTACTACCTGTGGAAACGGATGAAAGACTGTCTTATTGCAACTACTAGGCGCGGGAAATGGAAAAATGGAAAGAATATAAAACGAAGAGCTTATGTTAATATCATGCTGATCTGAGCATTTCAACACACTTTGCAGCCAGTCGTGCATTTTTGAACGTGAGTGAATTCTGTAGCTTCTATCTTTAACACAAGCAGAGGCAGGGAAGAAGATGTCAGGAGGGATCAGAACCAGACTTGCGTAAAGCACCCCCATGCCCCCATGGTTGAACCATCTTCCAATGACTTGATTTGGAACGTGTATGATTCCGGAAAGACTGCAGTTGTTGTCCATCCCTAACTGAGATGGTGCCAGTGATGTGCAGCTGGTCACTTCAAAAGCCAAATAGCCGAGGTCAGCTGGAGTTGAATCGAATTGAAATGAAGATCGCTTATTGTCATGAGTAGGCTTCAATGAAGTTACTGTGAAAAGCCCCCAGCCGCCACATTCCGGCGGCGCCTGTCCGGGGAGGCTGGTACGGGAATTGAACCCGCGCTGCTGGCCTGCCTTGGTCTGCTTTAAAAGCCAGCGATTTAGCCCAGTGTGCTAAATCAGCCCCTTGGGCTGACGTCGGGCTGACATCGAGCAATCAATGAGTGCCAGGCACTAATTCACCAAATTGGATTTTTATCTCAATTCAGCTGCTTTCATCATCGTACCCCTGGTGCCAACCCAACAATGAACCACGCACATTTATTTTGCTTCTGCCAACTTTCCACCTCAAACTAGGTCATCCAGTGCAGAACCACAACAGCACTGTGGCTAATTAAATCTTAATCTTTATTATTGTCACAAGAAGGCATATATTAACACTGCAGTTAAGTTAGTATGAAAATCCCCTAGTCACCAGATTCCGGCACCTGTTCAGGTACACAGAGGGAGAATTCAGGATGCCCAATTCACCTAACAGCACATCTTTCAGGACTTGTGGGAGGAAACCGAAGCACCCGGAGGAAACGCACACAGACACGGGGAGAATGTGCAGACTCCGCATGGACAGTGACCCAAGCTGGGAATTGCACCTGGGACCCTGGCGCCGCGAAGCAACAGTGCTAA